>NW_028186374.1:128909-173437 GCF_003343005.1 Rhea americana | reverse complement strand
CCGCGCTTGCCGCCGTCACTGTCGCCTCTCAGCGCCCCCGGCCGCCGCCGCCGCCGCCTTGCCCGGGCGGCCCCGCTGGTTCCGGCGGAGACGGCGACGCGAGGGGCTTCCAGGCCGCGGCGGGGCCCTGCGCCCCGTGCTCGTGCCCCCTGCACCTGCCTGCCGCCCGCCCCACGGCCCGGCCCGGCCCCGCCTGGCCCGGCCCGGCCGGTGTGGGCTCGGCTCGGGCACCGGGGCCGAACCCAGCCTCGCCCGGGGGGCTCGGGGCGCTCTGACCGCCTGCTCCCCCCCCGAGCCTCCGCTCTGTCTAGACAAGCTTCCCCCACTGAAACAGGTTTATGAGGCTGGAGCTCCTGTGTTGCCGTGCATTTCCATACTGGTTCTTAACCTGAGAAGCAGGTCACGTAAGACTGGGTGACGTGCCGAAGCCACGAAAAGTGCCTTGTACCCAAACTAGTTGCTCAGGGCTGTTTTCATCATTTCACTGCTGCTATGTGTTGGCACATCCCTTAAGACCAGTCATAACTGGAGGACAGACTGGAGAAAGGGGCTGAGACAATCCTGTGGTGTGTGAATGAAGCCCATAAACTGCGATGGATTAAACAGCAATTTTTTTAAAGGAGATCTATGATGATGCCACCACCTGCAAAAAGTCCGTCTTCTGTTTACTTCTACCTCGTATTCCTTACACTTACTTCTACATTTACATGCATTGCATTACATTTACTTGCAAATTTACCGTTTATTTACATGGTGCCTGTCCTTGTGGAGGCCTGGCTGCAGTCATGACAGGCCTCTGTTTCTATCAGCATGTTACTCATTTCTTATACAAGTGCAAGTGCTCTCTGGTTATGTCCGCTGTTCGGACGTTTCCTTGAAAAGTAGAGAGCTCTTGTATGTTTTAGGATAGTTCAGTGTGAGGCAGGGCTTTGGTGTCCACAACGGCTCAGACATGAGTCCTGGTTTTGAACGGGAACCTGCAGCTGGAGGTGTCTGGTCGTTCAGGTGGGAGGTCCATATCAGTTAGGTGAGGCTCTGACTGCTTGAACACCATTGATACAGATGTTTACAAGCCTTCTCTGCATTAGTGCAGCAGGCCACAAACCCCTCAGCTTCAGATCTCATCTACTACCTGAGATGTTTCAAGACTGGGAGTAGAAAACTGTGTATCTGCCCATCATTTTAAAAATTAGGGCAATGAAATGACAGAAGCACATTCTTTCTCTTAGATGGGCAGGTCATCTAAAATACAGAAGAGAGGATCTGCAACAGCTTTCCTTGTAATATAAGGCATTTGCCCCAGTTTAGGTTGAGGGAAGATGTGTTTCTATTGCAGGTGGTGGAATGGAAAGCAGGTCAGCTTGTCTGTCAGCCACAACAGAGGACAGCAGTGCCCTCTGCTAACTGCTGCTTGCATTTTTCAAGAAGTTTGGTCAGTGTGTTTTGAACTGCAGCCTGGATAACTTTATACTCTTGGCTTGCCCATTACATTACTTACTGTCTTGAAAACAAAGGATTTGCTAGCATGGCTGACATCAGGAGATGCCCGTAGCCTTTTGCTTCCCTTCTGTGCTGCTGCAATGACGCTACAGCTCTGGCATAGAGTGAGGATGGCGATCTCCTGCTAGGAACAGGCAGGAACAGAACCTGAATGGTCCCACAGCTACTGCTTAGCTCCAGGAAGGTGTTTCTGTCACAAGGTGATAGGCCATATGCTGATGTTGTACCAGTATCACTGTTCTGATCACACAACTAGCAAGCAAGAGGCCCATGATACCACCACCAAACCTGTCACAGTAGCTTATGTACCAATCTGCCTGACCCAGCATGATCCCAGTGTGCCTCTGCCCTGCCAGGGCAATGCTGCATGCTCAGTGTTGAGAATGGGAATGGGGAGTAGTTGAAATAGGCCATACTTGCTGGAAGAGTTCCTCTATCTTTACAGTGAAGGGCCAGGCCAAATGAGACTTGCTATGTAGGTAAAATCAGAGGGGGAGTGTGAGTCCTGGAAACAGAGTAGGAGAGGGAGGAGSTGGTTTGGAGGGAAGAACCCAGTGCACCAGGACAGCAAGGGAAGAGGAGATCCTAATGCTGCTGTGTCTTGCAGCTTCTCTGTGGCATGATGTCTCCTTAGGATMACCCTAGTCACCCCCCCACCATGGGATCAGAACAGCATGGGGCAAGAGTCAGGGGAAGACCTTGACCATTACCCCATTTCCCCTGGAAACAGGGCTACTGATTACTTACCCAAAAGGTATTGCAGTGTTTGGGGTACCACAGCCCTTTATTTGTATCAGTCCTGCAAGATTCAGATGTCCTCACCATAATGCTAAGCACAGTGGGTTATGAATGGAATAGGATGATTCTGTGAGAAGAAAGAAAACTATCTGGAAGATATTACATAGAAAGCAAATGAACCCCAGTCCTGTAAGCTTGTGCCCAGGATTCGCAGTTCTGCTCCTCACCATACCTTGTGCATAAAAGCACAGCTCCCCCTCTCCCCGCAGCTGACAATTTAAGCACTTGCATGGATTCCTGAGGACTCTATCTGTGGTGCTCCAAAGTCACTACGAACACGGGTGCTTAATGGACAACCCCTTTATTCAGGGTTTAGTTCCAAGAGAAATTGCGTAGTAAAACCTGTACTGCTGCAACCCATTTCCAGACTTCCTGTCTCCAAAATTATGTTTCTTAAAGATACAGCTCCCAAGATCCTATCTTCCTTCTCCAGCCAAAACATGGAAGTATCGTTTCTGTAGCATGTGGCATCAGATCCTCAACAGGCAAACAATCAACAATGGTTGAACAACTTCTGAGGAGCTCCGCACTGTAACTTGTAGCTCACCAAGGCATCATCGGAACAGCTCTCACTGGGAATAAGAGCCCATTTTTCCTGGCAACATTATATCCTCATGTTTGGTTGCCTAATCTGCTGTTTTTGCTGCCAAATTAAGCTGTTCCAGGCAAAAAGACAAGCCTGGTGTCCGTTATCTTCTGTCCTCTTGGTTGCTGGAGAAGGTGCTGCCTATTCTTCTTCCAAGTGTCTGGTTAGACACACCCTGCCCTCATGGGATTGTGGAGCAACTTTGTGTGATATAACTGTTGTTTCTGGCTTCTAATTTTCAATGTATGTGTGAATTCTTTTTGTGTTCAGGAAGTGGTAGTAACCCCCGGGACCGCAATCATGCTGCTGTTTTGTGTTTAGCTTTGTGTCTGCACTTCTGCAAACCCATAGTTCTTTGGGCTACAGCGCTTAACATCCCAAGCAGCCTACTGCTTGATTTCTTGCAGAACAAAATATCAGCAGGTGCCTGGCTGTGTTTTGTAGGTGCCATCCTGGTARTTTAATGCTGTCAGGTATGAGCCTGATTCCACTTTCCTTTTCAGTAAATATTGTTTTAAGGCCATTTCCTACCTACATGCTGAATAGGGTCTAGGGGGGACTGGATGCTACGTATGGAAACATAGACATTTATGTGAACTGTTAAATCCTTGCCCGCTGTGTGTCATGACCATCCTCTCTACAAGTGTAATTCTGATGCATGGGAATAATCCATTTAACAAGTAAGGCCATCTCACAGAAGTGAGCATAACACATAGTCTTCTGTTGTCAACATAATCAAATCCATCACTCCAAGAGGTCTGTTTTCCTAATRCCACAAATATGAAGCCCTTTTGCTGGAGCTGGCCTGTACTTTGGCCATGCCTGACAAACTGCTAGCAAAATCTGTATAAATCTATCTTTAAGTTCTCATCCTGAGTTCTTGCCCTGAAATCAGAGTTTGCATTTTATCTGAAGGACACCAGTTTATTTGCTTTTCTTTTAAATCAAACTGAGAAAAAAAAAGTCCATTTTCAGGCTTGGCTACACTGAAGTTTTGTTCATCTGCCACCAGTTCTCACCCAGTTTCACAGTCAGTTTGAAAATCGTATTTCTATCCATAAAATAGTAATCCATGTAATCTCAGCAAGTCCCATATCTGCCAGCTCCCTCTTTGCAGTTGCAATTAGTGGTTTATGGGTAGTTTCAACCAATATGGGCCAAAATAAAGACATGAAACTTTTTTTTTGCCTACATATTGCAGTGAAAGTTCTCTTTGCTGAGTGCATGGAAACTCAGGGTGCTCCTAGCTCAGGGCTCTGGCCATTCACACTGGGAAGATTTATGGGGTTTCCAGCTCCAGGCTCTTTGCCGCGTCCCATTGTCCAAACTTTAGCCCTCCTCATTACACAGTCAAGAGGAGGCAGTATTTGCAAACTCTTCAGGTGTTGCAGGTCACAGTTGGGCATTTTAGCACAATCCTGAATCAATGGCAGTCTGAATTAGCMCACTGAGCTGCGGTGGCTAGCACAGCTCATGCTCCCTTCTGCTAAGTCCACTAAAGGATTCAGCTCTTGCTTGCATYTGTATCTCAGTGAAAGACCTCATCTTTCTCACTATGGCTAACTGGAACCTCCGTCCATTTTTCCTTCTATTCACTTCATGAAATTCAAAGCAATGATGTATTAATAGCTCTTTAAACCTCTACCCCCAAGGTGTTTCCCTGTCCCTTGGAATATGTTTTCTGATTCCTCCTCACTCATTTTCSTTCTCTATCCTTTCCATGAGGGCACTGTGGAGAAGAGATCAAGGGCTCAGCACATTTTATGACATGAAGCATTGCTCCTTTCTGTGATGCAACTCAAAGTYTTGTTAACCCACTTAGTTTGCAAGTTTCTTTTGTGGAGATAAATTGATTATTGTAAATTTGATAGTTCAGCTGTTTTTCTTGCTCTCCACATCATAGCTTTTCTTTTATCGGTAGCAGAGTTCATGGCAAGGCAAGGACTTCCACATGAGTGCCTAGGATAACATTCGGAAATGCCCTCCTTGCATTCTAGCTGACAGACTTTATTTTCTGTTGCAACAACATCTGATGTTTCCATGAAAACTCTGCCTGAGCTTGTAGTCTCACCATCATTCTGCTAGACACCAGTGCACAAAATTCTGCTAAGGCTTTGCAAAACCGGGCCATGGGTGTATTGACTGTGTATTTCCCATGCCCTTGGCAATGTTCTGGCTGTTGGAAGTAGCCATAATAGTAGGGTCTGCTGTTGTTCTTGCTTCACTGAGCYCTGCCTGTCCCTCTCCCTCAGCTCCCTTCTTGGAGGTCCATGGCTTTAGTGCAAGAGGTTACATGGTTATCTCCAGGARCTTCATTCTGCGCCAGTGACTTCCATTCCTGGAAAACTCTGTTGACCTTGTCAAGGATAAATCCTGACTTGCCCAGTAATGCATAAGTTTTTAGCTCTGGATTCAAGTCCACAAACTTATTACAAACTTTATCTCTTGTCAGATAATTTGTTGAACACCCCAGAGTCATCCTTCAAAAAACCCCAGGCTCTTCTGTTCATGCAACTTGTGTGAAATTTTTTTAGGTGGCTGGCAGGTCCATCATCTTCTGCATTAGGGTCCAAGAGTTAACTCTGCAAGGGTTCTCCGAGAATGACTGAACTCACTCAGTGCCTCTGAGGTAGCTGCCGTRAATGAGGCTGTCCTGTCCTTGTTCAGGCACCACGATGTCCAGGCATGGAGCTAAACTCTGCTTTGCTCCCTTCCCCTTCCCTCTTGCAGTTCTAGAGCATCACAACTGTGATGTAGATTCTAATGTATATTTGCTCTTCAGTCCCAGTTATTTCCTCTGGTTTCTGTTTGCTCCACGTGGCCTAGGATACCAGTGATGGAAATACCTGGTGACCTGTGACTGGACACATTCAAACGCCTCTAGCTTGTGGTACATGAGATCTCCACAGCACCCCAGACCCAGCAGCTTTGTAGGTGACTGTCTCTCCACCCTGCAGGCCCGTGGGTCTCCTCCCTGCTCCTCAGCCTGCACCTCCACAGAGTGTCCTGCAGAGAGGTGGGGGAGGAGGCTCATCTCCTTTGGGCCTTCAAAAAAGACCATGGGCTGCGCTCTCCTGCCACAAAGGAAAGTGCCCACAGCAGCTGTCAGGAAATCTTTCTGGGCTGGGTCTCTGGAAAAAGTGTCCTGCTGAACCGGTTCCAATTTGTGTAGGATTCTTCAATATTCATCAGCGCAGGGAGCCCACTGAGCTGGGCTGACGAGGTGAATACATTAACCACCTGTTTATTCAACTAGTCTCACTCTTCCTCTAGTGCACAGGCTAATTCCTTATTTTAGACAAAAATGAACAACTTCCACAGGAGAGAGGAGAGAGGAGCTCGGTGCAGTGTGGTCTGAGGTGGGAGAGCTGCTCTCACGGCCCACTCCGCACTGCRCGAAGGGCACCTCACCGAGCTGAGCGGTGGGTGTCTGTGCCCCATCACCACATTGGCCAAGCAGCCATAAAGAAAGATCAAGATCCAGGCCCAGGCTTGGAGCAGGCAGAGGGTCGTGGTGGTCTTTTGGGGACCATCCTGCCCTCCTGTCTCTGTGATTCAGGAGATATAGGACAAAACCAGGCAGGCTGTGGTGCAGGGCTGGACATCAGGAAAGTGTCGCAGTGGAGGATCTTGCACAGAGGAGACACCTCCTTCGGTCCAGAGTAAGGACCTGGATCTCCCAGGGAAATGAGACTGAACTTTTCTCTCCCTCTCAGCATTTTCATGAATCTATACRAGTTAGATTTTTTTTTCTTAGCCAAAAACATGTTCACTGAAAAATTGCAGTTTTCTACAGGTGGACAACTCTTTTGCATATTCAGGTATTCAATGCGTATTCACAAAACCCTGGAGGTTTCAGCCTTTGGAATTTTGAAAACATTGACACCTTCTGATCCATTAATTGATAAAGAAAACATTTTATCTTTGTGCTGCATGACCAATGTTTTGCAAATRGTCTTTAGCTCCAAAACGGGGGAAGTAAAAGGAGTAAGAAAGGACAAATAGCCCAAACTGTATCATTTCACCAACCCTCCCCTCACTGAATTTTTCATTTCAGATTGATTCAAACTGTATTCATTTTTTTTTTTGATATGACAACATCCAATTCAAGCAACCAATTCAACAAGGTCTGGCACATCCCATTCGGATATGTTGCACTTCCCTCCTTTTGACTAGAGATTTGTCTGCCTAAATCATGCCTGGAATCTCCTTGGTGTTTAGTGTTGAGTATGGCAGAGCCARACCCAAACTCTTTCTGTTGATTTAATCCAGAATTTCTCCCAAACACAGACTCAGGACTTCAGCTATAAAACTTTTTGAGCAGAAATCACCTTTCACYGTGTATTTGCACAGTGCCCAAATAATGGACTTGGGCAAAAACAGAAATAATTGTTGTCGTTATTGCTCCTAGCTTAGGTGGAGGGGATCAGAGAAGGGCAGCAAAGCTGGCTGTTGTGGTGGTGATAACTGCTACAGGAAAAAATGGGATCATTTCCACTAAAAAAGCTGTGTGAGAGCAACTCTGCTGAGGTGCTCTCCTCTGTCGATTTCAAGGTTATCAAAAAATGATCATCCTGTCTCAGCTGTGATGTCCCATACTATGACATTAATGGCAGGAAAATTTAAAGCCAAAGGAAATTCTTGGCACAGCRTGTAATTTGCCTGTGGAAATTAGTTTCAAAAAGGATCAGAAAGTTAAATACTATTGCTAGGCTTTAAAAGAAGTCAAATAATTTTATAGCCAAAATAATATTTTTGTATGATAAATCATGCATATGGCAAGAGCAATAAAATATCATGCTCCAGAGTATAAAGCAATCCCTGTAAAGGTCAGGAAGCACTTTTAACATACATGCTCATCACTGCACATCAGTCCAGATGCATTTTAATTTGTTTGGATTTTGTGTCCTTGCTTGGGCACARTACTCTGCACATTTGAAATTCCTCATGGCCAAACACCTTGTCTGCTGAACTGGGAGAGAAATCTTCCCCTACTTTCTTAGATTATTGCTGCATTCCTTGAAGCATGAGGCCATACTATTTTTATTATGCGTATTACTCATATCCCATTCTTGCAAGAATTCACACATTGTAGGTCTCTGAGGCATCTTGCCCTCTGATTTGTGCCTCTACAATTTTGCTGTTACAACATTGTCTCTAATTATAGCAGGATTAGCTTTTCCAACGAACCTGTCCACCTTAAGCATGCTGACTACTTCCTCCAACACGGAATTCAGCAGGCTGGCTGTCCAGTGTGCAGGACCATGCAGTAAGCATTCTGTGTTTAGGTCTCAGATCATCTTAGATCRCCTGTGCTTCTGCTTTCTGAAACCAACAGAAGGTTAGAGATTAATAAAATAATCTCCCCYTTTCCTGTTTTCCACTTATCCCATGTCAGCCATTAAAACTCCCCCCAGTCTTGCACTTAGCAGGGCAGTAGGACCAGAACAGCTCCAGGTTGCCCAGCCTGGAGCCTCTCTTCCTTGTGATCCTGGAGCAGTACTTGACAAACAACCATACTTCTGCTCTGTCTCCCAGCTCCATCATACCCAGTCACCACAGTCACATCTAATAAATCAGTCTGTGAACAAACATTTTGGCCCCTCCATCAGGTCAGCTCCACCCACTGTGGTCCAAGCCCACATCTTCTCCCCATTCATTTGAAGGCTTCTTACCTGCCTTCCACACTCTCCTCTTCAAGAAGGYACCTGCTCATTTCTCTTGAAATTTAGGGCAGTTTACTGGGCTAGTTTGATCTGGGAGCTCTGAAATAYGGAGCATTGTTACAATAGCTTTCAGTAATACTCACAATGTTCTGAAATGCTAAGGTGGAATTTGCTTGTGAGCTTTGTAAAATCGCATTCTGAAAGAGAACAAATATGGAAGAATTCAAGCTGGGAAAGCYAATTTACATTAGTAAAGTGTTAAAACAGGATAAAACAGTTATCGCAAATTCATATTACAAGAGCAGCTGAGGACCTTGTAAAGTACAGGATTTTGCATGGCTGGAGACTACCATAACCTAAAATATCACAACACGTTCCATAGCTAGCATGAGACCAGTCATTAAAATAAGTTCAGTCCTGTGCCCCCAGCCCTCAGGATAGTGGAGCAGCAGGGAAGAAGCACTATGAGGCAGGAGGGCCTTGGGTAGGTACCAGATACAGAGGTTCAAGGTGGGGTGGCAGCTACAACCAAGGGTGCCAACTCACCACAGGGTTGCTTAAAAGCTTCTCAGAAGCATCCAGCAAAGATGGAGACATGGTGAGGGCTTGTGGATTTCACCTGCGCACAACATGATGCTTCACAAACCCTTGTTTGGCTTCAGCAGCTGGTCTAGAGTTCTCCRTGGCACAACACACACACACACCAATTTCTAGGCCCCTTTGGGCTTGCGATAGAGACATAGGCCTGAACGCTCTCTGCAGGTGGAAAGGCATCTCGATGCTCTGGCCCAGCCCTCATCAGCCAGGACACCGTCTCCCCTGCGAGGGTCTGCTAGAGCTGGGGGCTGAGCTGTATCTGGCCCTGCACAGGGCTCTTTGGCTCTTCTCTCCTGAGCCTCCCCATGGGAGAGCCTCAGGATACCCTGGTCATTTGGGTTCAGTGCCTGCCCACTGCTGTGGCTCCAACAAACAGCAGTAGCCAGCCCTTCTCAGGCCTATCCGCTTCATCAAGCATATTATTCTTTTACAAGCTAACGAATTAATAGGTAAGTTATTAATTAAAACTGATTTAGGCCWGAGATTCAGAGTCCAACTTAAAATCTTCACTCTTTGCCATAGCCAGTACTAACCAAATATCCAGCCTTCAAACTGTTATGCACATTGTTTCACATGGATTTAATCTGATGCCTCTTTCTTCTGCTCTTTATAGCACTGAGATGGAGGATTGTGTTGAAGTCCCTTGAAAAGTCAGGGTCTTCACCACCTRCTGCTCCTCCCAGCTCCACTGCCATCTCAAGAAGGAAGATAAGTTGGTTTGAAATAATTTAACAGCTATTTTTTTTAAATCACGTTATTCAAATTTTTTCTGACTAGCTCCTATTGCTTCAGACCCTTTTTCCATGTTTGGCCTCTGGAGGTGTTACYTGTCTCTTATACATCCTGGAAAGCAATTGCTCATTGTCCAGGTTTTCAGACAGCTTCTTACATGCCRGAAACCAGAACCCAACCTTCCAGGGCTCCTCCTCTGGACTATAGACGGTCGCTGTCATGACACAACACTGTTCTCTACTCCTCCAGCTTCAGAGATGCTCAAAACTCTCTCTACTGCTTCCCTTTCCCCACCTCGCCTTATGCAAGCAATAACCCTCTACACCACTATTCCAGCTGCAAGTTGAAAGAAAACTGAACTCCTGACCCAAGCTGGGTGACCAGTCTGGTTTGCAGCACTGGGGCAAGAAATCCTGGCTGAATATCTGGAGTGGGTTGCCCATCCCAGATGCTGATTGCCCACCCCAGGGGGGGGTGGGTCACTCGTCCCAGAGGCTGATTGCCCGCCCTGAAGGTGAGTCACCCACCCTGGAGACTGGGAGCCCACCGAGGGCTCGCGTTGCCCCCGTGGCCCGGCTTCCAGGAGCCTGGTTAGCTTGGCACAGGCTCGCACCACACACACGTACTCATGCCCTCCCCTCGTGCCCCAGGTGCTGTCGGCTGCCAAGGCCAATCTGAGGGYCCCTCTCCTCTCCCTGGCCCTTGAAAACTGAGGCTGAGCAGAGGGAGTCTCGGGCACCGAGTCTCCGCGTCCAGAGGGGCCTCGTGGCTCCACCTCCCCGCTCGCAGGCTGCTCCAGTCTTCCTTCTTCCTTCCCAGAAACCGAATTAAAGCATGTGGTTTAAAATGAGCTAATTTTGCTTCAAAGGCTCCAAGCCCCGGCGAGCGCACCGCTCCCCTTGCGAATTGTCGCAGTATGTAGTTACTCTCACTGCGAGGGAGCTGCAGCTTATTTCAAGGTTGAATTTGTCCATCTTCCCGTCCCTGGGACATTTATGTCTCTGGAAATAGTCTGGGGACAACGCAGTCTGCTGTAGCAGAGCTGTCCCTGCCTTCAGCCAGCTCTCCAGTCAGCGCGCTGCTTTCTCGCTGCGATGTCACTGTATACCCCCTGCTTTATTCTCTAATTTTTTGAGCAATAGAAGACGTATATTTTATTTGCAAGCTTTTCTATGGGCTAGAACTACTCTTGTCTAATGTTGAGAGCTGAAACTCTTCCATGACTTCGCAACCAGTGACTTTAAAAACTACTTTAACTGAATCACTGCCCAGAAATTATCAAGGACTCGCGAAGCTGATGTCCATGGGAAGCGTTGGAAGGCAGCACAGAACATATGTGTCCTAAAGTACCTAAAATTATCTTGTGTTATCTTTTGAAAACATCTCCACCCTCCATTCAGAATGACAAATTTTGGCAACAACAGGAAAACAGGAGTGACAGATGGCAACAAAATCTGGTACACAAACATGACAGTAGGCAATATAATGAACGTTTCACCCACTCTTTCGTTTATGCTAATCACCGCTTTTGGACAACCTGAACTGCTACGCCAGGCAGCCGTGGATCTGAGGCGTGCCATACCACGTCCCAAAGGGCCACCGACCCGGAGCCCCGGCCACTCTCTGCGGATCAAATTACAATATCGCAGAGCCACAGCGTGCTCTGACGTCTCCTGAGAAGCCCTCCCGTTCCCTAGAAAGCGCATCGAGCTCTCCTCCTGCAGGGTTGGAACTGAACACGGCATCTACGAAGCACGGTTAGTCCAATTTTCTTGCTAGCCGCTCTCCACCAAGCTCAGATGAAGCAGCAGTAATTTGCAAGCAAAGGGGAGAATTAGCGTTCTTGCAGTAAATACATGCTGTGCTATCAAAACATACAAAAGTTTTATTTAAAAAATTCTTTCTTCTCAAAGACCTCTTGTAAAAATTCAGTTCTCATGGGAAAATGTTTGTCATTTCGTTCGAAGCCCACTGCTCTCACGCTGGCATTCTCGGTGGAAGGTACTACATCACCCACAAAACGCTTTTTATTTCCTATAAAAATGTAAACGAGCCTATTTTTTCCAGCCACTTTATGTAACGAGCAGTATCTTTACTCAGTTATTTTGAAGACATGCTTTTATCCTCTCCTTTATGCAGAAATCTCTAGGACTGAAACCATTCCTCCATTCCTTCACCTACCCGGCAGTGCTTGCTCCGCTGGCTGCTGATGCGAAGGCCTTCTGATGGTCCTGGGGTGCGATTAGGACCTAAAAACATCTTTGAGGCATCCCAGAGGTTAACAGCAACAGAATTTATTGTCCTGTGGAGATACAATTCGTTTTGCCCAAATAAACTGCCTTCATTTTCAGGAAAAAGATACAATCTTGGGCACTTGAGAGTTAGCCAAGATGTGCAATTGTACAAGACTGTATATATCTGTAATTATAAATGAGGCTAATACTCCATTACGAAGATTTCCAGACACTTCCCTTTGGAAGACCCAGTTTTTATTTGCTTATAACACTGTCAAACATTAACTACTTCAGATGAAATGTTATCTCCTGGGGCCAGCATCACAGTGAAATCTCACAAGGAAAAAAAAAATCAGCCAAAACATTTCAATTGCTTGGAGAAAAAAAAACATATATGCCCTTGGTAGATTTTCAGTAACCGCATCTGTAAATTCTACTCCAAGCCTCAGAAGATGGCGTTGGAGATAATCTTTGTGTCAATGGTGCCCGTTGTCCTCATGAAAACCCACCCAAATTTGCCTGAACTGGGGGAAATACCCACCAGCATCCCCCACCCACACTCTGTGCAGGTAAATTTGTGCATCGCCTGCCTTCGTCGAGCCTTCCCAGCGTGCTGGGGGTGGCGGCCCGCGCAGGCCCTGACCCTGCGTTCGTTGGGACCACAGGCGTGGGGCCAAGCTGCAGCACAGAGGGTGAGGAGAGCTGATGCTCAGCAGTCACTAGGCAGCAAAAAACCAAGGTTGTAAGAAGGGCCATTTGGTACCCTGTGGTCTTTGTCAGGAGAAACAAGACACATTTCCCCACTTAACTTTTCCAGTCTTCTGTCTACTTCCCTTCAGTTATCTCCTGCCATGGATGAAGAATCCCAGCCCGTTTAGTTGTTCTTTATGTAGAAGATACTCAATGTCTTGGATCATCCTTGCTGCCCATTTCTACCTCTTCCAGCTCTACTACACAAAGAAACATCTGTTTTTTTTTTGTCAGGGGACCTGAACTACACAGGAGTGCTCAAAGCACAAGCCCACCATGGATGGAGGCATGGAAGATAAGTACTTTCTATTTTGCTCTCTATATAATTCCTAAAAGAAATGCCTCAATCCTCAATGGCCTCAGAAGTGCTTGAGAAACACTGCCCACCATGGCTGAGGTTTTCTGGAGGCATCTAGTGGTCCCCAGGCACTCTGCACAGCTCAGCCCACCCTCAGAAGCAACACCACTTGCTTTAAGCTGCTCCTTCCTTGAAAGAAGGCTGTTTTGGACTCACAATGCTCCTGCTCAGCTGGTTTGTGCCTACAGGTGGCTCCTGGCCCATGCGCTGTCTCTGTTATCTCAGGTCTAGCAAGGGACATTGCTGGATCTGGCCTTCCTGGCTTGCGCTCCCTGAGCAGCCCTYTTGCTCAGATTAATACCTGCTGTGAAACATCCGTCCAAGCATGTTCCTGACAACATCTTTGACAGCTTCTCTTTGAAACACTTCTCTTCCTCCCCCTGCTCTTAACAAGCCCAGTGTCCCATGTAGCCCACGAATGTCCACGTAGACCAGGATGCCCACAGATCACCTGATGGCTGTGGACTGTGCTGCAGACTCCAGCGGCAGGACGACCTCTGGCCGAGGGAGGACGCTTTGGTGGGGAGCTGGGCTCAGTGGCACCACGCAGTGGCCACGTGTGGCGCGAGGCTRCCCGTGTCCAAAGAGCACCCCATGGCCGTGGCCACCTGCGGTCACTCCAGCCTTCCACCAGCCTGTCGCAAACCGTGTAGGCGCAGACAAACTGACTGCCAGGACTGCTGCGCTGAGCGCGGGGRCCCGTCACTCAACAAGCACGTCTGCCACAATTTAAAAGATTTGCAAAGCCTCAGGGATTCTTTGCTTTTTTGAGTTTTTTCCCCCAAGGCTTTGCACATACAAGGGCTTCCCATTCTCTGCCCCCCCTGTGCTTCCCGCCTTGCTCTGCCAAGTTTCAGAGTTTGGAAACCAGATGTGATGTTTCTCCGTTTTGCTCCAGGACRTGGTGGACTGGCTGGCAAGTGGTCCGGCGGGAAGGGATTTGGCTGGGAGCAGCGTGAGAAGGTGGGATCTGTTGCTTGTACTTTGTAATGGAAAAAGGAAAAAAAAAATATCTCTGTCCTGCTGACAGCACAAACTCCTACCGCAACRGGCAACGCTGGCTCGCAAGGATGCTGCCCGAGTGCCGTGGGTGCCGGCGTCCCGACAGGCATGGCGCAGTGCCGCGGAAAGCCGGGCATCCCGACAGGCACAGCGGCCTTTGGAAGTGCGGGACGCCCCTTTGGGAGCTCAGCGGCGATTTCTGCCTTGGCGTTACCCCTGTGCTCCGACCCGCGGGGCGGCCGAGACCGCGTGCCGGCGGTGGGTCCTCGGCCAACAGCGTGCACCGGGGGGTTCCCACGGCCGTGGGCCTCGGGGTGCCTTGAAGTCCCATGGCCGTGGGGCACCCAGCTCCGGAGCAGGGCGCGCAGGGGCGGGCRCCGGGTCCCCGAGACCCGAGCAGTGCCGAGTTTGGTGGGGGCCCGCTCCACGTCCGTAACGCCCGGCGTGCCTGCTCRCTGGACGTGCTCAAAGTTCACTGTGCTATAAATACCCCAGCGCAGGGACTGCCAGCGTCCGCCGGGGCCCGGGGGGAGCGCTCGCCGGCTGCTGAACTGGCACCGGGTTTTATTCATTAACCCTTCGGGCGCGCGACTCCGCTAACTATGGTTTGCAAGTGAGGAATCATCTGCTTGAAGAACGTTTCTGAAGCCAGAAGAGCGCAGCAAAGGCCTTCTTTGGGCCGGTTCCCTGCTGAGAACCTCCCCGGGGCACGGGCCGCCGCTCGGCCCCCGGGAGCGGAGGAGCGAAGCTGGGAGCTGAGCAGCTAAAATCCCCTAAAAGCAAAGAGAAACGGGTTAAGTTAGCATGGGGCGGTGCCTCGGCTCTCCCCGCGTGTCCGGGAGCGCCGACCCCTCTGCGCCGGCGCGGTTTTCTGCGCCCCGTCCCCAGCGCTTGGAGACTTACGCTCCGAGTCCCTGGCGCCGCCGAGGCCGCGGGAGCCGAGCACAGGCGGCTCCCTAAAAACGAYGGAGACGTCGCAAGCACGTTAAAGGCAGGAAGACAAACCCCAGCAGCTCGGGGAGCGGCGCGGCGACTGCACGACGTCCGTCCCCGACGGCTTTGCGGCTCCCCGCGAGCCGAGTCCTCGGCCGCTTCCAGGCCAGGAAAACCCTTTCGGTTCAATCKCTCTCCTCGGCAAGTGGCGATTTTCCCCGCCCGGCGAGGCTCCCCGCACGCGGCGCCCGCGCTGCCTCCGCCAGTGCCGACYGCGGCGTCTCCAGCTCCCCCTCCGCAAGCTGCCCCGGCTACTTCTTAGGCGCCGGCCTCCTGCTCCGGCCCCTAAAACCTTCCGGGGGCCGCGGTGCAAAAGCGGGACTTGCACCATCTCTTATGCAGTGGCTAAATTGCTGCTTCTGCAGATTTGCAAGACAACCTGGATGTAAAGGTTTGTCTTTTTAATAGTATTTTTGAACAACTGTTATTTATGGTGAATTAAAATTAAGCGGGGCTAAGAGCATCTCCGGCGATGCTCTCRTGGCCTGCAGCACCGGCGCTTAGCGCGTCCTTCCACTGGCAAAACGCACTGCACACTAGCAACAGATGCAAATTTAAGATCTTGGACTGCAAAGAGGCAGATACAGGGGTTTATTTGAATTATCCTGTGTTATTCCCACAGTCAGGATAATGACTGGTTCCCGCAACCTGTGCCGAGGAGCAGGAGCGAAGCACCCAGGCCCTCCACCCTCGCCGCGGCCTCCAGGCGGTCAGCAGCACCCTGCGCCTCCCGGCAGCACCTGGCTGGAGCCCCCACCGCACACGGCCCCTCGCCGCCCGCTCGCCAAGGCCGCCGTGGGCCGGACAGAGCGCGCGGGCGTCTCGCGGCGAGGGGAAAACGCCTGCCAGTTCGGACGTGGCCTCGACGTCCCGGCGAGCCCGGCTTTCCGGGAGAAACCACCGCACGGCAGAGAGGTAACTCCGTCGGCAAAACCTGGCTCTCACCAAAGACTCCTGCTCCCCGACGCGCTGTGCCAAGTTTAACGTGGCTGCTTGTCTTAAAGCTTCRACTACAAAGCATATGCAGGACAGATGGATTTGAGGTTTACAAGATAATTAAGCATGTTAATGAAGTTCATTTGCATCCAGTTCTTAAATTCCCATAAACTTGGCATAGCTGTGAAACGAGGATTGCCGCTCGATGCCGCAAAGCAACAAAATCGAGTTACCGAGAGCAAAACGACAATTAACGAGCGAGAACCAAAGCCCGTCGAAATCCCCCGAGCCTTGTGGCCCCGGCGTGCCGCGTCCGAGCGAATCCTTCGGCGGGCCCTGGCTCTCCTAAACGATGTGGCCGAGCTGCACCAAATTACGCAATTAGCTGGTGATTAAGCAGCAATCTTAATTGAATACAAAWTGCTTAAGGGCCTTGGGCCGAACTGAAATGTTATGGAAGCAGGGAGAGCCAAGAGGGGGATTCTTCTTCAAAGAAGGGAGATTTCACCCTAGGGACGGAGAAAAACCTTTTAAAATCCAGCAAAAATGAAACCCAATCCTCGGCGCAGGGAGCCCTGCCGCGGGCCACGGCTGGGGCCGAGACCTCGAGGCAGCCGCGTGCTGATCGCCTCCGAATTCCCCCTGTGGGACCAAGGGCTGGTCGCTGCCGCTCCTGGAGAGCCGCTRGACGTCCCCCGGGCAGAGAGACCGTAAGATCTTCAGGAGCAGCCCAACGCTGCGAGCGACAGGCCGCAGCGCTGAGGGAACAGGGCTCCTAAACCTCTCGCTCCTCGCTTTTCCCGTGGGCCGCTCAGGTCYGGCTCTGCGGAGGGACTGGGGTACCCACGCACGGGCGCTGCCGGCTTTGCTGGCGTGGCGGCTGAGACCCCGCAGGAGCTGGAGCAGCCTGGAGGGCCAAAGAGGAGCTCTCCGGCTACCAAAACCCTCCAGCTTTCCAGCCTGGTGGACTTTGTCCCTTTAGAGCCGCATCACAGCTCTCGCGCAGCTTTGCCCAATCGCCCTCCGTGCAACGGCCAGCCGGGCACCCGGGTCGACTTGCAACTCCCGCCGGCGAGACGGCTCCGGGTGCTGCGGCAGGAGGTCCCAGCAGCACGAACTTGCATCTCCGTTAGCCCCGAGTCAACGCTGGTTGATCAGAAGCGGTCRACCCCGGGCAGGACGGCCGGCAGCACGTGAAGCCCACGACCTCCGTGCCAAGCTGCGAAAGCCGAAGGAGGAGTTGATGCTTCCGTCCCAGGCACCCCGGGAAAACTCGGCATTTGCTGTCATGGTGAAACAAAAAGAAGCAAGAGCAACGGCTACTGCGGTGCTTTCCCGGAGCGCAACGCAGAGCTGTCCCCGCGCTGCCTGGAGGCAGGCAGAAAAGGCGACGAGGCGGCAGGTCCTCRCTGGAGCTCCCCGTGGCCCAGGTCGCACCGGCGGCTGTGGGCAGCAAGCACAGGGCGGCCCCTCAGGAGCGGCTCCAAAATACATCTGAGATTACGGGGCTGAAAACCTTTGGGCTTTTCCTGTCCACAACCACCCCCACACATGAAGCAAACGCAGGCAGCCAAYGCTTTCAAAATATGTCCAGCCTCTGTGCAGACTCCTTTTTTCACCATGAGCTTAAACATGGAAGGATAGGAAACTTTGAAAATGGGGCTACTTTGGGAAAAGACACAATGGAATTGAAAAGGAAAACGGGAAGACCGGATTTTTTTGAAATGCCTTCGTAGGATTTATTTAAAAATATCCCTCGGCAGTTCACAATCACCATGATCTACAATAGAAAGGTGGTTGGAAAACATCTGAACAGTTTTCACCTAGAGCAGAAGGATAACAGCCAGGAACACTCGAGCGTTGCCTAAATACACGAATTGGTATAAAGTCCTGGGTTGCCGTCGATAATGCGGTAGTATCCGCTGGCTATCGGTTGGCTGTAAAGCGAATGGCACCACGGGCGCGTTATACACRTGCTCTGGTACTTACCTTATCTTTGGAAAAGTTTAAAAATGTGTGTGTGTGGGGGGGGAGCAGGAACATAAACCCCGCACAAACACCCTCATAACTACCCGGCTTCGCCTCGCAGTRGTTGCAGCGGGACCGGTTCTTAGTGGGACGTCTGCTGCAACCCACCAGCATGGCGAGGGGAGCGAACCCAAGCCCCCGGGACACGGCCGTCCCGCTGAACCGGCACCGTCGCTTACGACAGCAGAGCCCCCTCGCTAGCAGGTAAAATTAAGAAAAGGGTTTCTCAGGTTAAGGACGTGACACTAGGTATCTACGGTCATGGGCCGGCAGAAGGACGGGACACAGCGCCTGGCGTCGAGGAGCTGAGCAGTGAATCCAGAAGAAACCTTCCGATCTTGCAGGTCAGAACGTTGTTTTGCAAGGGCACGGAGCAGTCCCTCGTTTGGTAAATCTAACGTATTTTTCTCCCAAGGAAACCCAATGAAAATACACTGTGGCGGGGTGTGAGCAAGAGAGACGGACAGAGGGAGAGACTCTGCTGCAGACCGCTGCCCAGCATGCTGAGCTCTTCCTGCCGGGCGAAGTTAGACCCTGAGACCGCTGAYAAGGCCTCCCTCGCCAGCCAGCGGCTCCTGCTAAGGTATTTCTTTTTCTGTGGACTCTTACTCCAGAATAGAATGTCACACTCTGAATTAATTCAATCCACTTTCAAAGTGGATTAAGATAATTTGAGTAAGGCACTGGTATTCCAGAATAAATCACYCACACTGTCTGCTTAAAAACAAAACAAAACCTCCAATCCCCCTTTTTAAATTCACATCCAACTTCAGCCAAAGCAATTCCCGGTGTGGAAAAGTCTCACCCTCAGCTCTCCCCCGCAGCTGAATCTCTCGCTGCAGTCAACAGGGACAGCGAGATGGTTCAGTACTGCTGCCACTTGGGCTGCTGTAGGGCACGTTCACAAAGTCCTCTCCAGCAGTGTTAAGATGAGCGAAAAAGCAGGAAGGTTTCTTTTTTCTTTTTAAACYGCTATTGAGAACAYGAAGGTCGTKTAGCACCAACCAGCAATCAGGGGCCAGCAGCTCTACGTTTTGGGCTACAATTCCTTTAGCCCTTCAGACACATGCCTAATCGAAAACGAACTTAGTGTCTTCACGATTTGTCAAAGAAACATTGTAAAAAGCTGGATCCAAAATAAAGGATTCAAAAACTTAGGTTCCAAATTGCTATTCTTTGAAACAACGTGCAAATGGCACAAGACTGCCTGAAGTAGTGCTGAAGCAAAAATAAAAAAGCAAACAAATTTTAAGTTGACATACTGTATTGTGAATTACTTTCTCAGCTTTTCTACATCTAAGATAGCGTGAAATGATCTGCGATACAGTAAAACAGTTTAATATACAATTGATTACAGATCCGTAGTAACGAGTCAAAGATAATATGCATTTTATCTATATACATATATAGCTTAATATTTCACAGATACAACTTTCTTCCATTTCTGTTTTGTCAACAAAGCATATGCAGAATATTTACAGTTAAGTTGCTGAAAGGAAGCCCCGTCCCCCCTAGCAAAAGTAACCTGGCAGAAGTTCCAAACTTCCCCGTGTAAGTGTTTGTAAACAGGCCATTTCTGTCGTTTTGCAAAAAAGGGAAGGGAGAACGTAGTRCGACCATGGGGTTTGCTGGGGCCGGAAAGGAAAAGGAAACCAAAGACATCGTGAAGAAACAATTTCCAGCTAACCTGGATACTTTTAAATGTGTTCATTCTCCTTTTTTTTTTCTTTTTTTTTTTTCTGTTCTCAATTAATGTTTAACACTTTCTGTACAATTTCTATGTATGCTTATGCACGGACAGGCGGTGCTAGAGACTTGGGTAATACTGGAGAGGCAGCTTGTAAGGAAAGCAGGTAACGGCCTGATGTCTCTATCAACTTCCAGGTCTGCAACACTGCCAGGTAGAGCACAAGTCACATCTTTGTCAAACTTGCAACTATTTATTAAACAAAAGCAAACTCTGATTTGAGATTCTCACTTCCAAAAAGAATCGCTCGCAGGCTGCTTGYAATCAGGTAACACTCCAGCCAGGCACCACAGCTCTTTGCACACAGCAATTGCTTATATAGTGTCCTATATGTGTGTAATACTGTATAAACTAACGTATGAAAAACTCAAAACTAAACCCAACCCCGCCACACGGCTTCGACAGCAGTGTCTGAATTTCTAGTGCACGTTTTTAATATCCAGCTGCAATTTCCTCATAGGAAAACATGAAACAAAACCAATAGGCCAAGAGGGAAGACGTACTTACGAAGTCGGGGAACGGAAGTCGCGATTAATTAGCAATCCAGGAACGGGAATCGTCTCAAGCCATTGGGACAGAGGGACGCTGCCCGGCGCGTGAACCACGGCCAGTCATTCTCTCCGTAAGTATCCACAATCTCGTGGCCGAGAGGGGAATCCGATTTGCAATGCGATGGGGAGCGAAGCCTGCTTCTGCCCGGGCGCCGCGAGACCTCCCCGCGCGCAGCCCCGCCGCCGCGGCCGAGTGGCTCCTCGCCCGGCCGCAAGCCGCCCTCCCGCGCCCGGAGGGGAGCTCAACGCCTTCCCGCTTCGCTGGCCTTTCCGCACAGCGATACATTTACATCATCGCCTTCTCCTCCTCTTAATGCAGCAGTCCTGAACAGAGACGGGGTGCAGAAGGAAGCAGCCAGCCCTCAGCCACCATACATACAACTCTTTACGCTAACTTAACCATACTGGTTCAAGGGAAGAAAGAGCTTTTAAGGTAAATCCAATGAAAAAGAAAATCATACCAACCCTGTAGGAGTTGGATGACTTTCCGGAGAGCACRAGTGTGGGGGCACATTTCTGCACTTGTTAACTCAGTGAGCGTGGCCAAGGTCTGTGCCGCGTGTGGATACTGTTACAACCTCCTCGGAAAAGGGAGGCAGCCACGAGGGAGCATATAAATTCTCAGACATTCAGCACAAACTTGCAACTGCGCTTTGCCTCTGAACAGATGTCAGCACTATTTAAGGCTCTCGGTTTTGAAGAGTTCATTACTCTGGAAGTTTAAAGCTGTACTTGCAACAGGGCGCAAGTCCCCGTCTCAGCACAGGTGCATCGACACGGCCTCAGAAAGCCAGAAGCAAYGATTTAGGAGGTTAAATCACGCAGAAGGTTACTCTAGCGGCTGGGCACACAAAACATACAAAAGAAGCACGGCGACGGTGGTCTGAGTGTCCCAGCASCTGTGTGGTGGCTGAACCCTGTTTCGGACAATGGTACAGATCACTGCAATCTTGCAAAAACTCCTCCTTTGGACAAACCGCTAGCAGGCAACAGCGAGATGGAACGATATAGCTAACGTTATAAACAAATTACAAGCGAAATCAAGGCAAGGATGATCAAAAGATTCAAAGGGGCAACCACCTTCCGCACGCGCACACCCAGGAACAGGCACGTGTGCACAAACACACACGTGCTTGCTCTTACTGTACCACACACAGACATTTCTTTTCCTCTCCATAGCTTATCTCRTTCTCAAAGAACTGATGAAAACTCTCTGAATTGCAAACTGATATTTAGCCAAAATATTAACTTAGAAAAAAGTGAACATATTAACACCTAAGGAAAAAACAGAAGTACTTTAGAGTTTGCTTTGGCATCTTCTGAATAATGATTCTCAAAATGCTCAAACGATGGACACCCCAGCTCTGACCACGATCACCTGCTGGATGCTCAGCRTTGACTTTCACTGCATGTAATTGCTAATGTGAGCTATAAATGACAAAGCAATTAGAGCAGCACTGATTAAGAGCTGAAAATCATAATTTTAGTAACTGTTCSCATGCTATGACTCTCTTTGCAGTTCTCAAGATTCACCGAACATTGCAACTTCTGGAGATTAAAATACATGTTGCTATAGCGAGTCAAAAAAACAACGGAAGAACAGAATAAAACACARAGAAGACGACTGAAGGCTGAAATGCAAAAACCCAGCCCCGCCTGTGCCGAAACACGCGGCGCCGGCCGGCCGCTCCKCGGTGAGGCAAACACATGGTTGGCAGCTACAGTAAGGAACTAGGCAAAAAGCTTTAAATCTCTTCTGAAAATTGATTTCTTCCAGAAGAATCCCCTTCCTCAAAGCCTACTGTTGGCTCTCCAGTTGAAGCAGCAACTGTCCATATCCACGTCCTGCAGCCAGTTAACTCCGCCAAAGACAAAATTTAAGTCCTCTTGTAAAGACTTAAAAAAGGCTTTATACGGAAAATTTCCATCATTTTTTCTGCCAGTTTTATACTTGCTTCTCTCCGTGTATATAACGCACCTCCAAACTCCTTCCCCCAGCCCCAGCGGCTGCTAAAACAAGACGTATTTCACACCTATTTCAGTTTCTGCCTGAGCCTCCCCAGAGCCTGACATTTGATTTTAAACCAACTCGAAGAAGACAAAGCTGATAAGCTCCTGGTGTCTGACTCTCACAGACAATATACCTCCTCCTTACCACCCGGAGCACAGAGCTTGGACAGTGGGGTTAAAGTAGACTTAAAAAGTCCATTTTAAGGCTCCCTCATACTACCACTGAAAATAGGGAATTCTTAAGCCTACAGGGAAATAGAGGCTCTGTTTCACACCTGATAAACTTCCCGGGTCTTCAGCCAAGCAAAGACACCAAACCTGGGAATTAAAGACCAACCTTCAAACCAACCTGGCATCTCCTTTCATAGTTGCCTTCTCCTTCACTCAGTGATTTCACAGAATTCAGCGTCTTGCAGCGTATACGCTTATCCCATGTTTTGCCACCAGCTCAGCAGGCCTCATACTACTTTCAAGAAGGATATTAAGTTTTGGGGGATAACACAGCAGTAGCTTTGGACATGGAGATGTCTAAATTTTTAGATTGATAGTTAAAAAGYGACTGGATTGATTTTTAACTATATCAACGTATTAGTGCAGTACAATTTCTTTATGCCCGATCTGACCTGGAAGCATGTATGTTACTGAAGAGCGTATTTCTTGGGTTGGGTAGGAGAAAAAATACATGTATATCATTACACTATATCACATGCTGGTCACCCCTTATTTTTACAAGCAGGCCTTGGTGTTCTGCCTCTCAAGTTTCCGTTACTGTACATTTTAGCAGAAAACGATCCATGATTTCACAGCTTGACACAAAATCTTCAGACCGTTGGACCACTCAAACCAAACACCTAGAGGACTACAGTTTGTCTGCAGGAATTAGTGATCAATTGGTCTAGTTTCCAACTTATTTTTTATAGGACTTTGCAAAATTCTATAGCCACTGGCTGTTGAGAATATCCTTAGTAACAACAAACCATAATTCAGTTTTTTTCCCTTAAACGTTGTCCCCCTGGAACGCCAAAAAACGACTGCTACAGCCTACATAGAGATCTTAAAGAAGAAAAAACTTTTTTTTTTTTTTTTTTTTTTTTTTTTTTTTTTTTTTTTTTGGGGGGGGGGCGGGCGGGGGGGGGATAAATGACTTTCCTGCACAAAGTCTGAACAATTTGGAAGTTCAACATATAATTAGCTAAGTCACAGAATTACTGGGTCTCCCCGTCTGCTGGGGCATCAAGGCCCCAGCAGTACCAGCGAGTACCACAGCTCGCTGCTATTTAGTACCATGGGATCCTTGCACCTTTAGCATCAACTGTTTTTCTTGGTGCTTGAAAATAATAGTCTTTTCACAGTCATACCACCTGTGTGACATCTTCAGCCACTGAGAAAGTTGTATCAATTAATAGTAGATGTTTGGGTTTTTTTATTTTTTTTACACTTTCACAAAAGGAAACATCTACGTATTACCAGTGAGGTCTCTACCACTAGGAATCCTGCTTGTTAAAGAATCGCTGGCGTGGACAGCGGACCTGGATTTCTGAAGTTTTCTACTGTGGAAAGTAGAATCACTATTCTAGTAATCTCTAATCACTCGGGATAATAGATATATATTTTTGCGGTGAGATGGAAATGTTATTTTTCACAGAATTCTTCAGTTTGGCTATTTGGATGTGCCTGCTACTCTCCTCTATCTTCTGTTAAGCAGCGTAGCAATAGCGCAAGGAGAGAGCTGCAGCTGCGACTGGGCAAACGTACCAGAACCGAGACAGCAGAACAAATATACTATTCCTCTTTATATTAGGAAACACGGGCAGAGGCAAGCGGCAGTCAGAGCAGCTGAAACGGCAAAGAAAACATATGAAACCACAACCTGGCAATAACAGAATTCAAATGCTGCTGTGAAGAGCGGGAGCTCTAGTCTAGTACAGGCGAGAACCTCTCCCCACATCCCGTCCACTCAGAAAACACGAGACTGCAGCACAAGAGAAGTGAGAAAACAGATACAATCTTTAGACTTGGCAAAAATCCCCAAGCCACACAGGAAGCTGATCAGATTATAGCCAGCTTCAGGCATTCGTAGGCTCTCAGTGCTCTGCGACACTGGGAAACAAAGATCAGAAGTCAGTAACTGCTCACCTTCGATGTTATTTTTTTAATGCAGGAGGTGGATGTGGCACTCACTAGAAACCCTAAATTTTAAAACTTCTAAAATTCAGAATCAAAGTTTTAGAAAGAAGCTAGAGTTTGGCAACTTCAACGTGCTAGACACCCTAAAAGCTTGTTCTTTTAAAATCAAGAATCAGCTCTTCTTTACCTTAAAGCTCGGATGCATTCAATTTTTTGTTAACAATGCCCTTCACTTTTCTCCTGAAAACCCCATTTTCTATGTTTTTGGATCTAAAATAAGAGYCTCAAACTATTTTATTTATTTATTTTTTCCTRTAAAGCCCTTCCCTGTTGCCAACCAGTGCTAAACTACCTCTGGGCGAAGTTTTACTGGAGAGCTTTGCTGGAGAGTCCATCCTCTCCACCCCCATGTGGCCACCTCCAAACCCCGGTCCACTTCGCATTAGAGGAGAGCAGTGAGAAAGCGGATAGGCAGCACGTGCCTTTACTGGTCTCTGCTCTGCTCAAAGCACTTAGGATGTTGTGGCTCTTAGGTTAAGCAAAAAGGGAATAATGCTAAATTCTGGGCAGCAAAAAGCAAGCCTGCGCTTACTTCAAAATCAGAAACACCCAAAATAAGTAAACGGAAATGCCATTTACTTTGCTTTAAATGAAAAATCAACTCATTTTCACTGAAGTAGCTGTAAGAAAAAAAATATTTCCATGTGCTAGCAGCAGGTTAAGACAACACTGCAGAAAATATTCAGCGTATTCCTCATTAATCCAAGCTCCAGAACAACTTCTGCAAGCAAATTGTGCCGACAGRCAGTAACCGGGCTAGCAAACATTCAGCAGTCTTCCCCCTGCCCGGATGACYGTGAAATGATCGCTGTTAACCCATCCTGAAAACACAAGTGCAACGCGACAGCGCACTGACTGCTCTCGCAGGACGCCCTGCCAGTCATCTGCCCGACTCTTCAACCTCTACACCGTGCTTCAACAGTTGGGCTGGCACTAACACAACCACCTAAAAAGGTATTTTAATTCAATTAACTTTGATCAYGGCCTCCTGCAAGTGAACGTGTAACACGGCTGCCTGTGGCTCTGAGGCACACAGAGACGCCATTAAAAACGCCTACAGAGTAATTTTTGCAGGTATTGGGACAGCTTTCGAAARGTGTAAAAGGCAGATGTGAGGGTTCAGCTCCCCCTGTTTTTCACCAGAAAACAGGTATCTACTTGCTCCTTGTGCCTTTGAAAAATCTCACTATTTAACCTCACCATGGAGAGCTCAGCTTCTTGATTTCGTATCTACGCTGCATTAAAAAAGCATTCAAAACTTCTGAAAGAAGAATGGCAATCTCTACAGCTGAAGTTGTTCAATGTTAGCTGCTATTTTCCGGTAGCAATAAGCAAACAGAGGTTCAACCTGTTACTCAGCTTTTCATAACTGTTTTCCAGTTCTCAGGCAGCGTGACGCTGCCTGCAGTCAGCTCTCTGCGTATAACAAATCCGTTCCAAGAGCAGACAACAGCCCTTGATTCCAGCATCCAGTAATATTTCCATCCTTGGTCATTTTATTTGCTTAGTGCCAACAGGAAAGAGGCCCTGGGACTTTTTGGTATTCTGGCGTTACCAGAAAACTATCAAGACTCCCCCAGTACCATACCACGATCAGCATGGGAGATTTGTTCGTTGTGTAGGCGTAAGGAGGCGGCCTGGGTGTTACGCAGTGCGTTAATTCAACATCTCGAGCAAGGCGCTCTCAGCCCCAGGCCCTCCTCCCGCACCTGGACTCCGCTGTTCCTCCTAGGTCTAGTTGCAACGTGCCAACCTCTCACCAGACGCAGCGCTGCTGCCTGGAGGTCTCACTACTGTGCGGTATTTAACACGGGAGAGAAGCGGGCACGTCTTGATAGGCCTTTGCCAGGATACGCAGCTGATCAACGAGCGAGAAATGCTATTTTACCACCGGATATAGTTGTCTCTATAAAAATCAGGAAAAATAAGTGAAAGGCAAAAAGGGTCTAACAGCTCCGAGACACCCAATATAACACTAGCAGGCATGTAAACAATTCTAGATGACGTTAACTCCTCTACTGCAAGAAAAGAAATACTGACACACACTGACATAACCAAAASTAGAATCCTAGAAAGGGTTTCAAGAATACATTCTTTGGATGCAAGAGGTATTTGCAGAGTTTTACTACCTGAAAGTTGGAAGTGCAACCCAATAAGAAGGTGGGGGGGGAGAGGAAGGAATATTTTAAATCTACTGACAAGGAAGGCTGTCGTAGAACTGTGCAGTAAGAGAAACATYATATTGTTGCTTGTCAGGAGCAGCCCCAAAACAGGCTTACAGCATCTGGGACAAAACGGTACRAGGTTGAGTACCCAGTATTTTTTGGGTGCTGGGAGACTGAACAAGTAAGGTTCACTTTAAATAGCTTTCATGTCAAACCTAATTAAAAGGTGCATAAACAGCAGCTTTTCTGAGAACAGTGTACAGAACCTTGTTTAATGTAACTGAGATCCAAACATCTCATGGACTGACATTTGACAAAGGCTTCAATAGCTCTGTGCTCACCGTGGAGTGTAGATGGATCTCACATAGCTGAATAGGAACGTCRCAACGTATATATTTATTATTACTCRAACTCCACAAAATCACACTGGGAAGAAAAAGTAGTATCAATATATTCTGCTTTCAGTTCAGAAGGAAAGAAATAATTAGRAAAACATATCAATACGCAGACAATACAGCATTGCATTTCACCAGCTTTTCCCTGGCTAATGAACTTATTTTGGGCACAAAAATTCTTTCTTTTCATTTGGTGTCACAAGGAGTTGGCTAAACTGGAGTAACTGAATAATCAGCCTTATCCAAAGCGGGCCATCAAACGTAAGTGAAAGAGGAGACGGAAGCATGCGAAGGGAGGACTGGTACAGTCTAAGGCTCCAGTCCTGCAGCTGCCTCTGTGCAAACGGATTCCCGTGCTCAGGCAGATCCTCGGTCACAGGGATCTGCACAAAGTCGTCTGCAGGGCTGGGCAGTTATTGTGCTTCTCAGCTCACACTAAAGGACTCTCTGCCTGTCCCTGCTTTCAGCGGCACACGGGGAACACGCTGTTCTATTCCCTGCTGCAAAAGCACAGTGTAGGGGGCAGATCCTGAAAAATATTGTGCAGCACCATTAATTCAGTACAGAGGGAAGCTGGGATCCTCAATTGCGTTTGGTGGCTTCAGAAGTTTCTCCAGCTTGGAAACAAATATTGCCTAGGTAACATCCTCACAGTGGTTGGTAGTTCAAAGAGGCTGAAACACTACTGGACGACTTATTACTCTTATTAAACCAATTAACAGCTGCTCACCTCTCCTAATCCCTTCCACAAAACCYGAATAAAAATAGACATAAAATAAATAAATAAATAAAGGCATCCCCAAAACATGTATTTAGCTTTTCTCGCTCTCAAATCAGACCAGCTTTCAAGACACCAACTTYACCTACCTTTGCAAATTCAGCTAGGTGGCGGAGCAAAATGAAACTGTTTTAGATGCTTAAGACCTGAATTGTAACACTCGTACGGTCACTTGTCTGCTTCTGGAACCATGTCCTGAGAGTTGGTGAGGTCTGAACCCCGATTCCATTCCCACGTGTCAGTAACTCATTGGCTATACGGAAAACAAGTGTATCCAAAGCACACCATGGCACATTAAGTTTGAGGAAAGCATCAATACAGGAGAATAAAACTACAGCAGTTGTTCAGCCAACTCTAACTAAACGTTAAGCCACTGCAGAACTCCTCCTCCAGCCTAACACAAAGGAAAATTGTGTCACCCCCTTGCCAAGACATTCTTTTGTGGTACATTACTGGCACTTTATGTCAGATCTGTATGGTAGATACATGCACATTTGTCTGTGTGTTTACATTACATACAAAAGGTCTGATAACAGTAAAATATTGTTCAGATAGATATAAAAAACCCAAGGAGTTGCATTAGCCAAAAAAAGTGTTTTGTGAGAAACAACAATAAAAATGATATAACCACAGCTTTTCTTTTCTTTAAAATTAGATAAATACYCAAAGCTATGATTTCACTTGGGGCCTCTGTACCTGGACAGGGAGTCCAATGGAGTATATCTGAAGGCACTTAATATCCTCTACTCAGCTGAAAGATGGTTGCACAGGGAGCTGGGGAGCTTGGGATGGGATTTGGGGCATGGAGGAAAGAGATGGATGAAAACAAGCCCTGAAGAACTGTGATCCACACAGCATCAGGCACTGAAATGAAAACAAACGTACAACCCAGGTGTTGAGAAGGTCTCTCTTCAAAAAGAAAACCGCCGATTGCAAACGTCTTTGTGTTTCTATTGACAGAGCACTTCATGCAACTCTGACAGTGCATCATACACTCTTAGAGATATTTAGCTTTGTCAGTTCATTGACCTCCTCAGTTCCTGCTTCCTCACAGTCAGTCTTCCCTACAGCTTTGCCAAACCTGCACCTCTCTTCTGCTTTCAGCGAATCTTTCTGGAGTTTCTTGGAGGAAGGAAGCATGTCCTTGGTTTCTGAGTTATCTGTGCCATGGGCTATCTTATCAGAATTCTGTACAGAAGGCACCAGGTTGGCAATCTCATCAGTCGGAGATCGCCCAATGCTGCCATCCACTTGAACCCGAATGTCTGGAGATATAGACAACTGGTGATGTGGCACAATCCCGTTGTCCATGCATTTTGGGTAAAGGTAGGTCTTCATCTGACCTTTCCCCTTCACATTGACTGTCCCCCTGTAATCAAAGTCATACCCCATCTTGTTTAGGATGCGGTAGCTTTCCTCACTCACCTGTATACGGCACTCTACGCCAGTGGTGTCCATTCTGCTAGCAATGTTCACAGTGTCACCCCAGATGTCATATAACAACTTGGTGGTGCCGATGACCCCAGCAGTGAGGGGACCATGGTTAAAGCCAATCCTAAGTTTAAAATTAAACCACAGCATGTTGTTGTTGAAGTCATCTACCACTTGCATCATTTCTTTGGCAAATTCAAAAAGGGTCTGCAAATGTCCATGTGGATGGTTGTTGTCTTGACACTGTGAGGTGTTTAGTCCTGAAGCAGCCATGTAGGTAGCCCCAATTGTTTTGATTTTCTCAATGCTGCTGTAATGAGGTTTGCTTAGCAGCTCATCGAAATCCCCAATCAGTTCGTTCAGGACTCTGTAGCATTCTTTGCCTCCTTCATAGTTTTCTTCATAGAACTCACTGAAGTTCACAATGCTAGCAAAGATCACCCCGCCACTGTCATGGTTTTTGGAATAGCTCTGGGAAACCTTCAACTGTTCAGCCACGTGATAGGGAATAATATTCCTCAGCAACCAGTCAGCTTGATCCCTCATGCTCTGTATTTTGGTGCGATGAAGGTCGGCCTCCACATCTCCATGGTAGTGGAGGCGATAACTGACTTCAAACTCTCGATTCAGAAACCAAACGAGGAGGAGCAGAAGGAAGACAACCAATAGCACTTCCTGACCAATGAGGTCTGCTGGCCTCCTGGTGTCACTTGGCCCCGAGCTGTTGCACGGATTCTTTCTGGAGCTGGAAGCAGAAGAAAGCAAAAGAACAAGAAAGAATAAAATACAGCGTTAGGGCACTGTAATTTCTACTCTGTAGTTGGAAGTCCTTTGCTAAAAGCAAGTGTAAGAAGTGTAATGTTCTGTACCAAATTATGAAATGTGCTCTGATAATTTTCTGTGCTGTTAAACATGCTGTAGAATTAATTTTCATCTTAAACTTACTGAGTACTTCCTAAAAGCATATTGTGGGTGTGGTGACACAGGAATTTCCGAGCCTTTACATTAGTCCTATTTTAAGGACTTCAACAATGAAAGAATTATTGTTATTTATAAATAAATGAAAAAAAAATTATATTCTATATTTTTATATATGTAATATATTTATATACACATAACTAAAATACACTACATATGTGTATATATACAACTTTTATATGTATATATATTTATAATGTGTGTGTGTGTGTGTGTGTGTGTGTAACTAAATTATGTGGAATTTATTATTTCTTTGTATTACCTCCCGTATTCAAAACTCCTACTTCATACTCTCAAAATTTTCCCCTTGTCTCTTTATCAAAGGCCAACAGCCTTTACTATGTGCCTTTCACATTAACATATCTAGGCTCTGGAAGAAGAACTTGTGTCACAAGATGCTTCATGGACACTGTCACCTGTGTGAAAGCCGAAAATACGGAGCTCTGGTTTAAATGTCTTCTGTACATTATAACCATTAAACCTTTTTAAGGGGGAGATAAAGTTTCTCAGAGTGCCAAGGCAAAAAACATTCAGCGCTCATACAGGTTGAGAACCATATTTTGAATCCTTTTGACAGTGTGTTGACTGCCCGTGCAGATTAAGCAGCACGGATGGAGGATGCTTSCAGTGCCAAACCGCCCCTAAGAGGCACATATCTGCAGCCTGTACAACCTTAACTTTCTGGAGAGCTGCGAAGATACAAATTCAGTCTGAGAACTGACACCACCTCTGCAGCCCAAGAAACCAAATCCAAACCCAGACAGTCTGATAGGTAGGAAATCTAAGGATTTCCAGAGTCACTTAGCTGCAATTGTTTTTCAAAAAAAAAAAAAAACAAAAACAAAAACAAAAACAAAAAAACCAAAAAAACCCCCACCAAACTTATACCAAAGCTTAAGAGCTGATATGGGCAGACACATGCTGAGATCATTGCAGTGAAGAGGTGACTCGTGCGTCAAGCAAAAGCTTTCTGCTCAGAATACATCCACCTTTAACTACACTCTTGAAAAGTAGAAAACCTATCTGTATCTCAGTGTTTCTCTGTATTTCTCTTACGAGAGTATGTTAGCAAAAGAGATTAAAACTCAAAGCACAACAGCAGCTACAGCTCAAGAAGAGGAGACTTTCAATTTGCTGCTGTAACAGGTGAAAACATTTCCAGGTTCAATTTCTTTCTTTATACCCATGAGGGACATGCTTCCATTTCTGAAGTCAAAGCAGACATTTTGGCAACTGAGACACACTGCAGATATGATTTCTTTTTCTGCATATTCATTCTCAAATATCTGATTGAGAGCATAGCCAGAAAGGTATGCTGCAGCAAACACAAGGCACAGTTGTGATCACAACTGAATGCATGCAATCCCCTAAAAACATCTGTATGCATTACGGACTTTTCTTTGCACTTGTACCTATTGGTTTTTATCAAACCTATCAGAGAAAAAGTTTCCTGCAAGTTAAATATTTACAGTAGAGAATTTGCAGGTTGAACTTCAGATTCAAGATAAGACAGCATGTGGTTATTAACATTTCTGACATTATCTTGAAACTTACTTCTTTTGTTATCAACCAAAAATATCCTTCTCCCAAGTGAGGTGAAGCCTAAACAATCCATTTTATTGGTTTGATATTAAAAAGACAAGAAAGGAGAATGAATGGAAGATACTATTTCTTAGCCACCAAAGAGGTCTCTACAGTCCAGCATTTATTAATATGTTGTTGTTATGAAGACTTCTTCCTCTCTCCCTTAGGACTACTTTTCTTAATGGAACCTCTGTTATGAACTTACTCATTTTCTTCCTAGACATACAATGAATCTCAGAATAAAAGAAAGGCTAAGTTATTCGCGACTAGAATGGTAACAATTCCTGAAATTCAATACTTGCAACTGATCTTGAAGACGTCAAAAATTGCCCCAATTTGATGCTCTTAGAAACAAAATAAAACAAGAGGAAGATAAATAAATATTGAAAAGTAGTACCATAAGATGTTCTTATTTTGTTCTTTTTTAAAGGAATTGAATGGCAGCAACATGTACACTTAGGCTGAAGGGAGCAGGTCTTGATGCCTTGGCAATGCATAACATCATTTTGGAAATAGATGGCTACAGATTTACAAAACAGATAAATGTTTTCACCAAATCATCAAAATTAAAGTCCTTTGTTAGATGCTCTCAAACAAAACTGAGATGACAGAGGATCTAAAAAGTGTGACAGCTGAAGGTATTTAACTTTCTCCAAGGAGTCAAGGAAAGATACCCCACAGCAAAAAAGGTAGGSAAGGATATGGCTTAGATGAAAATAAGGGGCTTAGTGGTACACAGGCAATGGCTGCAAACAAAGCATTCTCTTGCTGAAATTCAGTAAATCAAAATCTGCATGAGAATCTCCTGTGCCACTTCATCCCAGCTGCCAGATTTTTTTTTAAGTGATAATGATGGTTTTAGAAGGAATAGAAGCAAAATGTTCTGATGAAATGCAACACAAAAGTGTAGCAAGTGATTGTAACCATCACGCTGGGATTAATTTTGATTTTTTTAAATTTAGGATTGTAGTCTATGGCCAAAAATTTGATTCAGAATTGAGGCCGCACGGTATCAAATTCTGCTTTTCCTCTAAATATTAGTTAGGGCTGATGTGTTTGCTCCAAGAGAGATTTTTATACATTTTTATATTTTTTTAGCTTCACACAGACCTGCATCCACTCTTGCAGAGTTGTATTAGCCAGACGAGCTCATTGCACATTGCAGTTGTGTTTGAACTGGACACACTTTCACAGTCAGGACACACAACTCCGGTTTCAAAACAATTGATTATTTTCAGTATCTATTGGGAAGAGATCTGCTAGGAGCCCTGAGCAACCGCATGTTACTCGTTTCAGAGTACACGAGTTCGATTCAGATAATCTGATGCAACATCAAACATCCCTGCCACAGAGATTCATTTAAGTCACAAAAGACTTTTTTACTATACATTGTACAAAACATTCCTCAACAAATCAGGTCAAAACCACAGCATCTTAAGGTATAAGACGTGGCCTGTGCTGAACCCAAGATCCGTCTTTTGAGGGAAAGCTCCTGCCTCCCATTCTCAGCTTCCTAAAGTACYGGCATCCGCGAGCTCTCACTCATTTCCTCAAGCACTGGGCTGACCTTGTTTCCCACGCGGCTGTGCAGCCAGAGATCTGCATTTCAAAATGACAGCGACACACTCGCAAGCTCACCTGAATTCATTAATAAGGTAACAGGTTAGTAGCTCAAAAGAGAAGGTGCTATATCTTTTCCAGATTAAGCATTTTTGATTGCTGACTGCTGCAAGTATTAGTACAAAAAGTCAYGTTACTAACCCTGATGGAGGAAACAATTGCACGTGACTCATCCGAAAATCAATTTTCTTCCTGAACATTACAGATACTAGGTTTCAGGACCTACAGTCACTATAACTCACTTTGTGCATAGTCATGCTAGAAGAGGAAACCCTGTATCTGAAGCTACCTTTTAGAACACAACACGAAAAAAACCAACAACTTTATTAAAAACAAATCTCACAAATCAAATCTTTTAAAGTTCGACTTTTTATGAAGTGTTGCAGTAAAAAGTTAATTTTAAAAATCATTCAAATTGAGACTCATAAGCTGACAATGTTCCTTTAACTCAAACAGTTGAGGTACTTCCTGGCACAGATGCCTAACTATTAACTTGGCATCTTCATCCAGTCTGAGTGTTGAATGCGGAACAAGGGAGAGCTCTGGAGATAGAATCTCCTTTGGCTTGATCACTAACCGTAAAGATAATGACTTTTCTACTTATAAAGATTTTTGGAGAGCTATTTTGCTTCTAAGCCAGTAACCTATGTTTGGATTTGGATGGCTTGCTATATACATATTTAAAGTGGATGCATGCCTACTAAATCTTTAAAAAGAATGCAATGGCAAAACAGTGAGGAAAAGAAGGGAAATCAAACAGTTGCTTTTGATGAAGAACATATAGGGGAGGCATTTAAAGAAAACTATTATCAAGCAGTTTTAGTCTTCTGTCTCAAGTGGCCTATCAGTATTCCTCTTGGAACCACGAAAAACAGGAAAGAGATATACTCTACCTGCTCTGAGATAAGAAATGAATGAAAGCAAGATGTAATTCTAACTTAGAAGACACAGTATCCATATAGTATCTTTTTTGGGTTGAAAAAATGGTCTGTCTGGAAAGGGAGCCAAATTCCTTATTTTGATTTATCCAGCTTGATGTAGACAGTCCAGAGGCAAACTCTGTGCTAAGACTTTACTATTAGTATCTTTCTTCCCATGTAATTTTAATAACTATCTCAATTCTTGATCAAGAAAAGCAAAGGGAATGGCCTCATTCAAGGAATGCAAGTTAAAAAGTTTGTTTGGCCCTCAAACTATTTCTGCAATAAGAAATTTTCCCCAGAGCAAAGGAAAAGCTTACRTGAGTGAGCATGGAACCTACTTTTTGTGAGAAATGAACATCAAAAAAAGTTTACTAGGATAAGGGAGTTTCAGCACGTTCTTGGTCCATCACCTCGGTAAAGGGGAAATTCTGCTCATACAGAAATTTAGACCTGTAACATACATATATTAAAAAAAAAAAAAAAACTAAAAAGAGAAGTTGAATTTTGTTGCAAATTAGTGGTAGAAATAAAACAGGATTAACTCCTAATTCTCTCTCTTAACCTCCGACATATAGAAGAACCATATCAATTTGTAAGTTGTTGCTGCTCGGTAACAGTGGAATCTGGACTGTTAGAAAGCGTCACGTTGCACTGATACTGTTCTCACATTAAAATGAAAACAACCAACTAACCAACGCCTGACAAAACTGCTACTGGCATGCAGAAGAGTAGCATAAAAACACATACATGGTACACATGCATTTTTTTTCCCCCAGCTGAAGGAATGACAGGCAAAATACAAATATAGAACATCTCTCAATAAAAAGTTTAAAATGAAGTTTAAAAATGTTTAACAAGCCAGATAGTTTCATAAACTGCCTTATTTGGTATTTAAATCACAAGCTAGGATTTGCAAAGCAGGCAGAGAGTGCTCCACGACCGCTTGCAATAAGAACCTCTGAATGGTTTGGTTTCTTACCCACTTTTATCTTTATTTGTCATGAGTTAAAAGTTACTTGATACATTTTTGGAAGAAAAATATTCGCACATAAACAAAGCTCGATAGCTATTTYTTTTGACAGATTCCTAATACACGATTATCCAGAAACAGTCACTGAACTGAACACTGCTGTCAATTATTGAAGGSAAAATGACTTATTTATTAGGGATTAGCAGCTGTCAGGAGCCTGCTAAGCTGTTGTCAACAGAGGGTGAAACTTATAATTCTGAGCAATACAGCTTAGGTGATTTCACAAAATAAACCACTGAAGATCCAAATTCAGGTCAGTACTGAGACCTTACTTGCAGGGACTACTATGCTTTAATAGTTCATATACTGCTTTTTTAGCAAATCCACTGTTTAGKCTTATAAAAATCAAGTCACCTCTTTTCTTTTGGCTTTAACTTTCCAGGTCTCCTGACTGCAGTGAACTGGAATTTCATTACAAAAAATGAAGRTTTCTTTCATGAACCAAAGCTATACAAGAAGGAAAATCCTTTTAAAAAATCACCACCGTAAATGATAACTTCCTGGTAAGTAAATGTCCAAAAAAGCACAGTCACCATCTCTTGGTACTTAGGAAATGCTCATTTCTTCTAAACTGTCATTGCATTTGTGTAGTTCCTAATTTTCTAAAAAGTAAAAAGTAATTTTGTTGTGACCCATGCTCCCAGGAAAAGCAACATCCTCCTGAATATGTATTTGTTTAGATGAATTACTTAGTCATATATTCACAGGGTCATTAATTCACAGGGTCATCAATCAAAGACAACATCATCCTAAAATCATCCCTAAATTTGCARTTAGGGGACATAATTGTCTAAACCTGAAGACCAGTAAAAACACTTTACAAATGGCAAAAGTGAAACTTTCAATAAAACTATGATAATAGCCCATAATGTGGGGATAATACTTATAAATATCTACTACTACAAAACCAAGTGCCATTTTACATAGTCTCTCCATTGCTCTCTCCTTCCCAGAAATCTAATTGGAAAAGAAAACAGCATTACCCAATTCAATGAGCGCAACATAAGTCTCTGATGATTTTCAGTCATGCCCAAGACCTCTGGAAAGGAAGTTACGTACACAAACAGCTTAAACACAATTTGCTGAACCAATCTGTTGAATTCAGAAGTGTGATGCTGTGTATACAAAATTTTGCTGATTATAATTGATTGAAAACATATCTCTAGATAAATGACTTTCCAACTTTGTTAGATCTAGTTTATCCACTTAGATAAAACATAATGCAGAAAAAGAAAATAAGAATTTTCCCTAAATATAAAGAYGGCCATTTTACATAAAGCTTACCTGAAGTTCTGTGCCAAATCTAGATGAGAAGTTTCCACAGAGCTGAAATAAAAATGCATTGATGTCAGAGGGAAAGTTAAAGCAAYGAACAAAACATTCTGCTGGAATTTCAGTCAGCATTTTAAACTTCTCTGTTATGTAGACTGCAGAACCAATAACTGCAATTCACTTTTGATCAGCTTCAGCTRAACGTTGTTTCAACATGATTTATCTGCATTTTTTTTTGCCTTGGAAGACACTGTCAGACACAGAGATGCAAACACCTCTGAAGAGTAACTGATGATAATGCAGTCAAGATAATGTCTGGAACAAATAATTTTTAAATAATTCAATCTTCCCTTGGATACATGCGAAAACAATGCAAGAACTCTAAAAAGCAGTTATGTCTCCAACCTGTCTGACCAAYGCAATACAAAGATGATAGAAGAGGACAAATACAGAGCCTCTTTCTAAAAGTGTCATGACGAAAATAAATAGTTGAGAAAAGTTTTGCGTTTATTTGCATTACAATTTCTCTACAGCAATTAAGTATTAAATCTCTTAGGATCAGTTACTTCTGGAAAAAGAAAGTGAAGAAATGTGCAGAATACACTTGCCTGTGAYGCACAGAAAATTGCAATTACTATAGTGACAAAAAACATTATCCACACTACTGATAAGACAGGAAGAAAAAAAAATTACTATTAAGCTAGTCAAATAAAAGTTTCAGGACATGCTATTCAATGTGTATTATTTTTGTCCGTGATCACTGTTCTACAAATCAGTTTGCCAAGACACTTTCTTAAATGTTCACACTGCTCCTTTAGGAGTCAGTAAAAGTTGATGCCATGAATTGATACAYAGGCAAGGTCGTTACCTCTTTGCTTGGGAACAGCCTTTCTCAGTTCCTTAATAAAGATGATACGAAGGAAAAAGCATAGCTTATCTGAAGTTTTGTGTCCTTCCTTATTCACAAAGTTAGGATGCAGAGCTTATGCACAAGATGATATGATAATTACACTTGTAATTTCTTCTAAAATTTTGACTTCGAATAAGTAATTAGACAAAGTTACGACACTTAAAATCTTCCRATTTTCTTTTGCAACAAAATGCCTTTGATATGGATGCACAGAAGTCTGTTCAAGCGATCACCGAAGAGAATGTCAGCCACAATGATACATTTTTCATGCATTAGCTTGACAAATGCCTTTGCGTAGGCTTCCGGTAATATAATTACATTGGATTAGTCTATTTTAAAAGGTTTGCAGTGAACCAGCATCTACTTATGCCACAGTAACTCTACTGCCGAAATGGTGSTTTGCACATAGCTTAAGCAGCAGTAAGAATGTCTGCTTGGGGGAATTACAGAAGAGTAGATAGTGAATCATGAAAGACCACCAAGAGTTTACTGTTCACTAACTTCCCTGAAAAGACAAACCTGCAGCCGACTCCTCAGTGAAGCYGATGGTTGGACAGAGTTAAAGACAGTGAAACTATGACAGTGTTGCAAAGAAAAAGTCAACAGGTATAAAGTAATCCCCAGCTGTGAGAGTGTCACTGAGAGAGCCAGAGATGTCCGAGTAGCAACAAATTTAGCATATTGGAGGAGACACAATGTTAGTTAAGCTGAACAACTAGAACCAAACAGACAAATCAAAGATGAGCTAAGAGAGACATCCAGAAATGAGAACACTACTTCCCCCCAACTGAAGCTACAACGGGCTGTCCTGTACTCACTGCCTGAGTGCTCTGCTAATAAAGACATTTTTTTTTAGTCTAATGTGATCTACAAACCTTATTCTGACTAACTCTACTTCCAAGCTAGATTTTTTCAAGGAGGGGAAGACTTGCTCCTACAATCCTTGGGGGCATGTTTAGCTCAGTTGGTTAGAGTGTGGTGCTGCTAATGCCAAGGTCGTGGGTTCAATCCCCGTACGGGGCTATGCCGAGGATTGGACTAGATGACCTCCCGAGGTCCCTTCCAACCTTACCATTCTATGGATCTTGACAAAAAATTTGCAGATCCTTAGAGCACTTCTGACTTACTTACGGATTGAACAGATGTTAGGGAGCATCTTTTATTCTCTTTCTCTCTTTTCTTTAAAAATAGATCAAGATTAAAAGAGACCACTGCATATATTTGAAGAGGAGTTTAAAAGTTAAATACTTGCACAAACCATGTATCTACAAACACTTTGCTTCTTTCATGCTTTTCACCATATGGCTCAGCAGGACTCTGAAGACAGGTAAAAAGAATGGCTTTTGATAGGAACTACAATAATCTAGCATACAAAGTCCTTGCAAAGTCTATACTGTGGTAAGAGTGCCAAAGTTTATGCATCTTAAGCCCCTGAGAAGAGTAACTCGATTATAAAATTTTAACAATAAGACTGGACAGATGGAAGGAGTCCCTCGACTGTCTTGGCAAGAAAATAGCAGAAGGATACTGCAAACAAGTTCTCCTATGGGGAAAACTGCTTATCAGAGAAAAAACTGAAAAACCTTAAGGTTATTACACAGCAATTGCATTAACTTGATTCCTCTGGTTACTGTCTTCCAGAATCCTCTGAAGAGGCAGAAAAGAGGGAGAGGAAACGGRCTATTAGACCCCTACTGGATCTGAGTGTCTGCTTTCTATAGTGAAAAATTCCTTGAGGAGCAAGCTGGAAGAAAGATAGATGGATCCTAGGGCGAAAATTAAATCTGGAGGAGCATGGGGGAACAACTGAAGAAGGGCTGGTGCCAAAAGAGCATTACCAAGTATCTCAGAAATTTCTTAAGATAAGAAAACAGAGGTTTCAAAACAGAAGATGAAAAGGAAATTCTGAGGGTTTGACTGGTATGTGTAAGCATGCCCTAGACACACACTGCTTGAAGACAGAGCATCATTTCAGAACAGATTACAGGAAAGGCCCCTCAGATATCACCTGAACATCCTTGAAATAAAGCAGATCTCTTCCAAAATCAAATTTTGACATTTGAGGTAGTGGAGAAATTCATGGTAGACACAAAAATCACATGTGTTGGACTCYCACTTGGCAGGTGCAGAAAACAAATAAAATTGAAACACGGTCTATGAGCACTAAGGTATGATGCTCACCTGTCTGGACACAAGGAGACGTAGAGCAGAATGAGAAGCACTGCTCCTACTACAGTTGCCAACAGAGATCTCATCCAGGAGCTAAGCTGGCAGAAGTTACAGTACTGGACAATGGTGATCAGAATCGCACAACACATAAACATGGTATACTGCAACAAAGAGAGAGAGTGCAAGTTAGCGTCTTCTCGGTGACTGGAGTCCTTCTGTACATAAATGCCACCTTAAATAAAGGAACACGTCACATGAAAGAGAAGGATCTAATTTCCTCTGTATAAAATGCACAATAAATAACCTCATATACTCTCTGCGAGTTTCAGTAGACACCACTTCAAGCTGAAGGTCTTCCTTTCAAAAAACAAGAAAACTTACAGCGTAGATAGTCTGTCACACTTTTCATTAGCTGCAGTTTTCTGTTACTGCATTGTGCAACCATTGTACTTTCAATACTTACATCTTACCTTTCCAAAAAGCTCAGTAGCTCTTCCTTTTAAAAAAAAGAGGGTAAACATTCACTCTAACCTYCTTTCCAGCTACTGGCATTGGACCCAGCTCTTTTAAATTGGACATCCAAACTCCATGTGATTGAAAATATGGARCACATTCACCCTCAGAAACTTTGTGAAACCGCCTAACCTAAAAACCTCCTCTTAGAGGAAGTTAACACATTACCAGCAACGGATGATCTCAAAATGAGAAAAAGCTGTTTTGATAACAAAAGCAGGTATCTGTCATTGTGAACTGATGCTCTGCAGTATCATCATCTGTGTCAATTTGAAAGGACAATTTTAGATTTTTTTGTCCCAAACTTCCTATCTCAGARAACCTTCCCTTTCCAAATCTTTACTGGATAAATAAAAGGAAGTGCAGAAYAGATATATATTCTCCAGAATGTCTTAATCCCCCCTTAGATACAATGGTGCAGTAGACAAATGATGTGCAAATTCTGATTTTATCAAGAATGTCAATGACAAGCCAAGCTAAAACAGAGACTCCACAACTGCGTTAGAGAGTTCTGTTCTGTTTTAGCTAGATACTGGATTTTAYAGTATCAAAATGATCATTCTGCCTCTCTTCCATTCTGTATTTCTTTTACAGCTGGAGTACAGAAACTGAAAATTAGAAATCCTCTAGCACAATAAATAAGCATGTGATTCAGAGGTAGAAACAGTTTATCTATGGGAAAAAAAAAACCCTCTTACAACATTTTCCATTTTAAACCACAAGTAGTTTTAATTTAATGATTCGAAAATGGATAACATGAATTTCAGAAGTGTCCATAAAAAACCATAATTTAAACTTACTTTTTTCCCCCATTTCAGGTCTCCTAAAGTGGCAGAGCACTGGTTCTCACTCCAAGTGATGCCCCAGCATGAAGCCAGCCTATAGAGGGTCAGTAAGTGCTGTGTTTTACTATGTATGCATGGCTTTGGAAAGTTTTTTTTCATTGCTGTTGTTGTTATTTTTATTTTTAATTATTTATATCCAGGGAGGTATAAAATGCCATGAATTAAAAAAAAACTTTGCAAAACCATGTCATAGTAAAATATGACACTTACCTGACCCTCTATAGACTGGTTCCATTTCCTAGAGCTCCATGATTGYTGAAGCATCACTGAGCACAAGACGTGTTGGGACATCTCTTGGAGAGTGAGCCAACAACCCCACGACTCTGGAGGACCTGCAAGAGGAAAGAAAGCAAAGTTCATTCTAAGTTTTGTGGTGAATACCACTATCTTACTGAAGCACCTGGACTAATAACCTAATCTGAAGAGATACTGAGAATACACTTATATAGTGGTGCTTCCTATTTTATTTTTAAATGCTTGGAGACATAATCCATGATGGTGGTGAATAGAATTCTATAAAATGGACAAAGAAATTGTGAGATCTGAAGGTTTTCAGCTCCCTGCAGTGTGAGGAAAACACTCCTACAATTAGTTAACTGGTGGTCATGAGGGAGAAAAGACATTATTAATTCAAAGAAATTTATATAGCTTTAAAATATTTAACTTCACTTAAGYTCACAAAGGGTAAAAGCTGTAGAATGATCTTAACAGGGCATGCCAGACAACCTCAAATCCAGTCCTGTGTGAATGTGAAAATCGTGGAATATATGTTTAAATCAGGAAGGATCACAAAACATGTGGTCTGCACATTCCCACAGACTGAACACTTCCCTACACCCGAAAAATAAACTGTGCACCTATAATGTGTGATAGAAAGAATGAAGAAGATCTGGTCATTATCTATAAGCAGGACCCTGAAATAGCAAGAGATTTGTGAAACAGCATTCCCAGAAGATCCTGGAAAGGAATGGTCATACACCGTGCTATGTTAGAGAGAAGAGAAAACAAAAGATAGCAGCTCACCTTCCCCAAAACACCCATTTCTGTCAGTCTAGTCTTGCTGGAAAATGCCATCTGACTCCAAATATGACAAAGACATGAACAGGACACCGTTCTGAGAACGCAGTGTCTCTAGGAGCAATAGTACATCTCTAGCTGAGAACACGAGGAACTTAAAGGAAGAAGGCAGGCCAGCAACAATCTTGGTTAGATCCAAAAATGTTAAATTATGAAACAGAGTTCTACAACTTACATGTATATTTGTTTCAAAATCAGAGGTGAAGTGCGAAAAAACTGCAAGAGCTGGGAGAGAAACTAGGATTGCACCGAAAAAATGTCGAGGCAGCCAGCCAGATATCACCTCCAGGAGACGCTTTGTGCAAGCCATCACCTCCTCCAGAAAGAATGCCATCCTGCAACAAATCACAGGACAGACCTGTGCATTAATTTTAGCGCATCACTTCATACGTCTACATTTACCTGTAATAATGGAACTTTGAACCCTTCATTCAGGTTGTATGAACAACCACAGCGTACTGTACAACGCACGACCTGTTGACGATTTGGGGGAACAATCCACACCTGCTGAAGGAGGACCATTTGCTTGCTACAGCAAGGGGGTGTGACAAAAGGTGCAACACAGTGCGGTGGGCTTTGAGGGAATGAACTGAAAAACCAATTTTAATCACTTGGAAGGCAAGTGTGTGAAAGACATCTCCCCATTCGTAAATATTTAGCCTTAAAAGGGGTGAGAGTTAAAGGGTTAGTTAAAGTAACGTCACAAATGTTTGAAAAGAAGGGCTGTACATCCTACTAACAGATCATCCATCCAGAGGCAAGCCAAGCGCACGCGTTCTTAACATTATAATCAAAACCAGTTCTCCTAGTCACAACCAACTTGACAGAAGTTTCCGGCTGAAATCAGACTCCGTTCCCTCTCATCAGGGCACTGGAAGAGAGCGTGGGTCGCGAGCTGGCACCGTCCGCAGCCGTCGGCGCATAAGATGCAGTTGTGAGGAGCGCTCGGGGAGGCCAGCTGGCAACTCACACGCTCCTCCACTCGCCTGGAGGTATCTAGCACAGCATCCCAGTTGGCTCGGCACGAGACAGCCGGGAAGAAATGATTCCTGCCTCAAGCTGCTGGTAAGACCGAGGCCCAAATCTGCAAAGTGCTGAAGGAGCCAGACAGAGAAACAAGAAGAGTTCTCGAGAGCAGTTTAACTGACATATTTCTTAAATGAGAGCATTTCTGACCGTTAAAATGAATAAGCAAAGGCAAAAACATGCCTAATGCTTGAGGATGCCGCATATAAATTGTTATTTATGTACGGAAACTAATCCTCAGGAAACTTGCTTCCTAAACCTCTGAAACATTACTCACACTAGAAATATTGCAGATGCTGTTCAACTTTCTTATTATTTTTATTAAGACATAATAAGGCAATGTAGTGCAGCRAACCTTCTACAAAGCCACTTCATCGTGGGTGAATGTAATTACCAGAATGTGCCCAGGCTTTTCACTGCTTTATCAAGAGATTCCTGTCTTTCTACGGCTTCCCTAACTTACTCGGAAAAGAGAGCGCGACTGCAACACTTCCAGGGCAGGAGTGATCGGTGAAGTTCACGCGCACCGTTTCAAAGCCCAGGCACTGCAGCAGTGAGCTACAACAGAGCTCAAACGGTAAAGAGTCGCTGCTTTGGGGACAGAGATGCTCTCAAACGTCGAGAATGTAGTTTCGGTGTGGAACACACGCAGGCTAGGAAACTCCCGTACTCCAGAGCTGCACAACTCATTCCCTATTACCCCAAATCTACCACTCATTTTAAAGATTTTCTTTAATTCCTTTGTCTAAAATACAAGGTATAAYGCCAGATAAAAGCGTTACATAAAACAGGGCAAATTTAAAGTTGTTTAAGTGAAACTGAGTCTGTTTCCACCCCTTCCAAAAATGCACGGTTTGTGAATGTTATTTTAATTCTTAGCTCTAGACTTCTGCGAATATTGTGACCTCCAGCTTTCTTTGGAGGAATCAAGAACTCTTCCTGTTTTTCAACTCTAATTTAATAATACTTATCTCCTTTCCCCCTCTTTTTCAAATCTGGGAATTACATTTAAAGACATAGGAAAAGAAATTTGGGTAACAGCTTGGAAGACACTGTAATACAACAGTCCCCCACAAGAGGGAACTAACAGATTTCTTTGCTCCTAGCTTAATGGGTTTGCATTTAAGTCAAAAAAAA
>NW_028186374.1:85402-128894 GCF_003343005.1 Rhea americana | reverse complement strand
AAAAGCTATACTATATATCATAAAAAGGAATTTCTAACAAAGCATAGAAACAGAAAACCTGTATATAAAGCAAAATAAAATAAATTCAAAAGTTATATAGAGTAAGAATAGGATTTTTTGAAGCATTATATACTGTCCTAACTTAGCAGCCTCTAACATCAATGACAGAACCATCCGTGTCTTCAGTAGCAGCCAAGCTAGTCCAGTATCGAATACTTCTGAAAATGCCACCCAAGTTCATGCTGCTAAAAATAAAATTCAATTCTCCTAAAGCACATGAATTAGGATTAGCATTTACATGGCTAAACCGTGAGAAATGAGACAGAAGTCAGGCTCCAGTACAGAACGCCCTGGGCTACGCTACATACSACAGCTCTTCCACGCCAGCTGCATGAAAAGACAGGACAGCTCAAATCCCTGCAAATGCAAATCAGTGACACCTCTCTGCCCACGCTCGGTGTGATCTTTCATGTCATTCTCATGTAGGCTGGCACAGAAAGCGGCTCTGTGGCATGCAAAGCGTGACAGATACCCAGYGCAACTCATGTCTCTCACCCCAACCTACACAGGGACTAGGCGGTGCAGAAAGCTTTTCTTTGCCAAGCTTCCATGCCAGGTCAAATTCTTGCGGGGACTATAGCAACAAATCCATCAGCAAACCTGATCAGTTAATCCTGTGATGAGGACACTTCTTTATTTAGGCAGCTGAGTGTTTGAAAAAGCTAGCACAAATTCCAGAACAACTCCACATTTCTCAGTGATAATGTTTACTTTCTTGAATTGACTTCTGTTCARTCCAGAATTTATTGCAATACTCTGCACTCCAGAACCGAAACAACTGAAATTCCATCCTTCACAAAACAGCAAAAAGGCTGCGAATAYGGCACAGCTCTCCCATCACAGGAAGCAAGAACCGCATTAAATCCAGACAGCAGTGAGAGCTGCAGACAGATTTAATGGCTACAGGGCAGTATCAGTAAATAATGCAGTGTCAGTGGGTAGCTCAACAGGGCTTAAATGCTAAAGCATCTAAGATGTTTACACAAGCTGTAGTTCAAATTAGTAACTTTGACATAAATGATTAATGGGTAATGGAGAATGTTACCGTCACTTCTGTATTTACTGGCAGTTTAAAATCAATTCCCATATTTCAAATCAAAAGCTTTTGGCAGAGTAACAGTTTGGTGAGATATTAAATACCAAAGCCACAGATGTTAGAAATAAAGGCAAACTTTGTTTTCCCTTGCATCAATACACTATATAAGTTATGTCATTAACAGAGATGCTTCATTTAGCTCTAGCTTCAGCAAGCAATTTTTGTTCTTGGTCAGTCTCTTCTGAAGGATGCCATCAAAAACAAAGTTTTTTTTTTTTTTTTTTTTTTTTTTTTTTTTTTTTTTTTTTAAATTCTCATTCTTCTAACAGGTTTTACTCCAGAGCAGGAACTAAATGGCAGAACTATCTAGGTAACAGACATCCTGGGCAGATACATTTTACCTGTACTCTTGCAGAAGCATTCCTAAGGATCCCAAGTGAAATCTCACACTTTGTCATATGGTCAATGACATTTCCCAAGACATTTTTATAAAATACTTGAACTTTAAGACCTCTTACACTTCAGCTAAACTCGTGAAAGTCCAAGCAGTCCTATTTCAAGTGGGCAGATGGACATTCTTTGCATTTTAGTTACAGGTCTGGGAGGACACRTTCCACATGCTTACAAACTAAGCACCATTTTTTGCATGCAGCTTTATACAACTAATTTTAGAGTGGCACTTATAATAATAGTGGGAGCTTCATTTATAGATACTCCAGTAATTTATTATCATACACTTCAGGGAGGAAACAAAACATCCTTCTCCTTTCTAAGCTTTGCCCCATTAGGACTCCAATTACATTAGACTTAGAAGTTCTAACATTTCTTATTTTATAGACAGTTACAGCGTTCACTTCTCCCATTATTTCAGCCCCAAGAGCTGGAGTAAACACGTCCTCGTTCGACTACTGGATTCAATTAAAAGTTAGACTGATATAAAGAGAGGGTTTCACATCATGATAATGAAAATACAATGAGCAACTTAGGCAAGAATTTTCTGGTCCCAAAATAATCCCTTTCCTGAAATTCTGGGATTGTGCCCAGCATTGTAGTCCAATCTCCTCCCTTCAGATATCTCTGCGGTATTCTGTGATTGTCATTTGGGATGACATTTCTGTACGGGAAGTTCTGTGCTGTGCCTGTGTATAACTAGTGGTCAAAATGAGCTGGTATATGCTGGTAAGCCAAAACAGTCCTTAAAAGAAGCTTTTTGCTTTGCTCAGTGGAAGTGAGATGGAATAAGGCATAACGGTATGTCTGTCCTCCTAACGCCAATGTTTGCCATACTTAATAGGGGAGAAACAGAACAGTCTGTAAAACCATCGCCCGGGGATATACAAAATAGTGTACAACTTCAACCATTTGAATTTAATGTATTCAACTAAGCACACTTATGGCAAGACCTTTCTTCACTAGCACAGAATGAGGAAGTGGAAGGTTGTTACACACGTACATAAATGCGTGCCATGCGTTGCCGAGACTGGAGTGGCTGAAAGCATATTTATTCACCGTAAAATAAATACACAGCATTAATTCAAAAAGAAAAAAAAAACAAACCAAAACTTAACACAGATATCAGTTCGTACTAACAGAAGTCACACAAAAAAATCCCATCTCATTTAAAACTGGGAGTCTACTAAAGAGCTGCTGAGACTTTCATCTACAAAGAGCATCTTTTACCATGTGTGGTACAAGGCTCTTTTTAGGAAAGTATCCTGGGTAAGATCTACTCATATCTGAGATGATCCATTTTGCACTTTAGCAATTCAGGTCAATGTTAGATGCAACGATCAGAGATAAACCAAATCCAAATTACACCTCATTTACTAGGGAAAGATCACAAACGTAAGYGTGCAGTAGTAAGTTCCTGAGAATCAACTTCTTGTAACTTTGCAGTAAACACAGAGTGATCGGGAGATACTTCCCCCCAACCAAAAGAAAGGAAGCCCACATCCACGCTCGCCTCAGGCTGAGAGCAGGACAGGGGCTCCAGGARGAGCTCGATTCCTACGTTCATACTCCTCAACCGCAAGCTTGATGGGGGGCAGAGAAGGGCAGCGATCATTTACACCATCCAGAAACACGTTTTCCCAGATTAACCATGAGAATGTGTGGAGTCTTGAGATTCACAGTCACCTTGGACTCCGATGAATGCAGTCACTGCTAGTAACCATAGATCACTTGCAGTGGTAGTAGCTGTGCAGGAATTGCGATGTTTCCTACCTGCCAAAACTTCCTTCGAGTGTCCTTTAGGATAAAGCCAATCCTTCTTGCTGTCAACACGTTGTTTATTGAAAATCTATTATTATTATGCTTGATGGGACTACCTAAGTTTTGACAGGTGTTCTCCAAAATAAGAGGCTTCTCAAGCCATTTTCAAATCAGAATAAAGCACAAAAGAATGATCAAAAATTTCAAAAACACTTCTGAGACTTAGGAGTCACCTTAGTTCATACATCTTACCAGCTTTAAATGAGGCGTCTAGGACACTTTAGAAAGTAAAATTCTCAGGCTTTAAGCCATACATAGTCTCAYACAAACACTAGAAATATTAGTGGTAAAGCCAAATACTGTTAAGAAAACATCATCAAGCCACTAAATTCACCTTGGMAATACTCCAAGGCTCACGACCAGAGACCATGGCTCTCAACAATGAAGTGGTGCAATGACTCCAAACCTCTCTACAGCCACACACAACTCAGAAAGACAAAATTGCTTTGCAAACTCCTGATTATACAGATAGCATGTGAAAACAGTATTTTCTCTTCTCCTCCTTAAGGAACCCCTGAACTACCAATTACAAAACAGAACTGAAGTAACAGCTTATGTACCTACCAACAGACATTTCTCACATTATAGCATTAGTTTTTGAAAATTATATGGAAAAAGAAATAGTAAATGCAAAGACAGTAGCATGCAGCATTGGAAAAATAAGTAAGAAAAATACTAAAACTAAGTATTTTGATAAGGAACCTGAAAGGTGGAAGAATATTAATTTTCTCTAAACATATCTGCACAGCAGAAATGAGCTGTTCTGCAAAGTGCTGGCTGTGTTGCAGAGCTCAAGGATGCAGCAGCATGACTGCCTCTCCCAGCCTAACTGCTCAGTGCTGCTCTCCTGCTCCCCCACCTGATAGAACCAAAGAGCTGCCTCAACACATTCAGCTGACATAAAACTTTCACCTTTTTTGCTGAGACAGAGCACTGATACTGCTCTGTAAAGGTGCTAACGCCTCACTGAGCTGGTGCAAGAGAAAGYACAGAGCAACAGTTAACCTAGCTTAGGATATACAGGATATACTGGACGTTTAAGCATTCTCATTTTTCTAAAAAATCCAAAACCACCATACTATTCATATTGTAATAATCAATACATCTGCTAAGAAATACTACCTTTAAAAGCACTTCCACTCTTCAAAAATGTTATCTCTTCAGTTAAAAGTGGTGGCTTTGTATTTGTGCAAATATGCTTGCATAATGTATGTATGTTAATGTAAGTTAAAAGCTTAYTTTAGTGACTGAAGTAGTAATTTAGTACTTTTTAGATGACCCTCAAAATTCAGAATAACAGTGCAAATTGCCATCTATTCTTTCTTCTGAATCATCAGCAGAATTGTTCTGACTTGTAATTAGAAAAGCATTTTAATTTACACATACCTTATAGGTTTGCAGAACTACAAGCGAGGACATACATTTCCACACACCATCTTTATTACCTGCTCTTGTGACAGAAGGAACTGCAATAAAATGGGGGTTGGAGGGTAGAAGAAACTTGCTCTCACAAGCATAGACAGACAGACAACTTATTACTGAATCTATCATCTGAGTTAATAACAAGTTACATGTGGTATCTATGTACATCAGGCAACACACCCACAGGACCACAAGTCTCAATGAAAGCGCGTACAACTGCAGTCTTCTACTAAATTTGAGTGTATTAACATCTCCAGTGAGGTCCGAGAGAAACATTCACATTAGGTAGTACTGTATAGTCACCAGTCTTCAGACTGAAAATGATGGGGTGAGGCCGTAAGGGTCTTAGAGGTCCAGGACACATATGCTGTAGGTGACTGGATATAAATTCGGAATGAAAAATTGCCATTAATTATCAAATCTCTGCATCTGTAGCCAAGCCCTGCCTCCAAGGGCAGAGGAGAGGTACAGCCACAGGGGTTGCAGGGAGCCATTTAGGAACTCAGGGCCTAAAATCCTTTGCCGCCAACTGCAAAGAGGCAGTGCGGGGACCGGCTCCGCCAAGCGCTGTCCTGAGAAGCGGTCCTTTCCGCAGAGGCTGACTAGTGACCCATCTCAAGCAGCAGGTGACGGTCACAAAGCTGAGGGCTCAGGGGAAACATTTAACATCAGTTGTGTGTCAAACAGAAAAACACAAAACATTTTGAATATTAAGTCCATGAAAGTTTAAATAAAAATCATTAAGAAAACTAATTCTGGACAGATGCAATGCAACTTTTACCTTTTTTTTTCTTTTCCTTTTTATTATTCTATCCAGAAAAAGGACTGCTCTCTGCATTTTGGATTAAAAAGAATTCATTTTTAACACTAGAATGATGTACTTCTCTAGCAATTTGAAYGGGGAGATTTTTTTCTTTTTGATTTTTTCTGAAGGACAAAAAGAAATTTTCTGCTTGAGTTCCCTCAYTCTGATGGCTCTGTGTAGGGTGAAGAAGTGAGCTCTGTGTGGCACCAAGAGGAACAACAAGCTGGGGCAGACACAACATGCAGATTTTGCCTCCATAGATAGCCTTTGAAAGAGTCACATCTCTTCCCCTCAGTTAGCTATACTCTCTCCTTGCACCAGATCTGCTGAAAGCCTTCTTAGCTTCACTAACGTTATTCTCCAAATATTACAGATTGTCAGAGAGTGTTCCTGGGATGCTGTGAAAGAAAAGTTTCTCAAGCCAACCACCATTTTAATTCWCATTGCTATTTCAAGATTTTCTTTCACTTTATTTACCTAATTGAGATGACGAGGGACAGCACTTCTAGCAGGATGGCGATGACGAACACCACGACTGCTGCTGGCGGTGGAGGGGATGAGACCATCCCATGTTTCAAGAAACATGTGATAGAGAGTATTAGGAAGACTGTGGTGGAAAGGAACACGTCCAGGAGTGAGCTGAAGGTAGCACTGGCAAACGTCTTCACTGGCGCATTCTTTATAACCTATGGAAAATACAAGTATTGAGGGAATGATGAACAAGAATAAATGCTCCTACGCCAAATTCAACCACACCATAAAAAGCAGATCACAAAAACTAGTAAAGCAATGCACAACATCTTGCTACTTCATTAATTCAATGTAAACACTGTGCTAAAAACAGACAAAAAAAATCCCCAAACCAAAGAAGTAGTTCCATAACTATCAGTTTCCTGAGAATAGTTTCTTTTGAGAAAAAGCACTAGCACCACTGTTCCAGGTCTGAGGTGATTTTTAAATATTATTACTTTTAAAGTTCACTAACATTTTTTACAGGATAATACAGAAATAAACCATACAAAAATTACCTGTGTTGTGCAAAGAAAAAAAAAAACATAACCACTAGCAGAGAAAGCTAAAATAAGTTTTTTTTCCATAGATTTTTATTTAAAACAGCAATAGATTTTCTACTGACAATTAAAAAAAGTCTGGTTGCAATGGCTCATTCAGAAGACCCTCCAAACACCAGTCTGCAGGGACAATGACTTGCCCATGGCAGAGTTTCACATCTCTCTTTCAGACAAGATTAAAAGAAACAGGACAGTATGCAATTTAAATTGATGTAGGCCCAGGACATCAAGTTCTGCTCTTCCCTAACCCCTTAGCACGCATTCCCCTTGCATTCTGTGCTGGCCCTAGTGTTCGTGCAGCTGTGGAGTGAGCTGCTTTGAGGGCCAATCCAGCTGAAAACTAGATCATGAGCTCCACATCCTGGCTTGCTCCAATGAGCCCAGTCTTAGGAGTGTTTATGTCTGCCCAAGGGAGGAGGCAGGAATGTGCAACTTGCAGTGTTTATGTGTTCCTGCGTGTGTATGGAGGCAGGGGGGAACAGAGCGAGAGTCTATGACAGTCTGGGCTTAAAAGAATCTTAAATTCCTATTTCAGATGATCTAAACGGAGCTTGCAGCTCTTCTSCTTTCCAGTCTTAACACTTCCAGTTTTAAAAGTAGTCATCTCAGACAGGAGATGGCAAAGAGCAAGTTCCAAAGAAAAAATGAGAAGTATGTTATCAATATTGCCAAGAGGTAGCCAGTTTTAATCCTATGGTCTTGTATTATGGTTTCATTTGGAAATTTCTTTTGCTCCTCAGAACACTATCTGCACTCAGGAGCACTGGAAAATGAACTTGTTTCTCATTTCCACCTCTTTGCAACCTAATATAGTCAACAAGTACCACTTCAATGCAAAATTGCCTTTTAGTCTGAGCTGTAACAAAATCCCTTTAGTCCACACAGACAGTTACATAAAATTGAACGTCCTGTCTGATACGCTCTAGGTGACCCTGCTTGAGCAGGGGCGTTGGACTAGACGATCTGCAGAGGTCCCTTCCAACCTCAGCTGTCCTGTGATTCTATGTGAATTACGGACAGCAGCACTGTATCCAACAGTGATAGTGTGAAGGATGCCTAAACACTGAGTGTTAAATTGCACCTTAAATTCCAAACAAGAACAGGCTAAGCCAGCCCTAAGGAAGGGCAGCTGCTAAAAGACAGTGATGGCAAACCAAGTACGCAGCTGACACAACGTAATTACACCAGTGCTGGAAGATACTTTTAGCAACAATTTACTGCAAGATAATTAACAAGTGTATCTCCAGCACTGCTGAAGACCATTTCACTTTTTTTGGTTCTAGATCAGCCAGTGCTAATAATAAAGCTTTACCAGGTTTTGCCCAAATACAGCAGAGCTACTATTATGAAGTGAAGATGGCCACTTCCAGGCAGGTTTTCATACTGCAGCCAAGCCAAATTAACAGTTTACCACCACCAAAATAGACAGACCTCATTCCTGCTCCTTTCTTCCATGAATTTCCTACACACCCACATTAATAGGTCAATCTGCATACGCTTGAATACTACTACTTTTCTTTCTGATCTTTCAGTTAGAAAGAACTTGATTTTCTGTTTTCTGTATATTGTGTGCAAATTGTGCAGGCAATCATGTGCGTGCATGCACACACATATATACGCAGACCCACACATATATTATGGTATTAATTTCCAGCACACTCTAAATAATRATTTATAAAATGATCCAAAAGTGCTAAAACAGTGCTTGTTTTGTTCTCTTATTGCACTCAATATAGGACATGAACAGATACAATATACTGCTGTGGGTATAATTTAAYAAATGTGAATGTATCTCACGGGAAGTTTCTCCTGCTGTTGCTACACAAGGTTTATTCAGAGAGATACCACTGATACAAAGTGCTGCACRATGAGCAGGGGGTTCCAGAACACACTGCATGAATTAAACTGCAGCGCAGCTATCCTTACCTTTGTTTTAAAAAAAGAAAACTGGAAAACAAGCAAAAAGGGGCCTTTGCTAAGGACACCACAACAATGCTGCCTGGAACCACGGCAGACATCCTCCCTGCCCTCAGACGCAGGGCACACGGGGAAAAGAGGGAATCAACACCTAGGTTTATCAGGATGCGATTCTGCAAGATGGACGACCCGAAATGATAGTTCACCACCACTGGAAGGGAAAGTTTCTTTTCCCTCCCTGCTCCCAGCCACTTATCTTGCACTAGCTCTGCACTTGTCAGGCTCTCTGAGAGCCACTGGTTCAACGCTAAGAGAGAAGAGGAAAAAAGAAAAAAAAAACAGAAGGAAAAAATAGCCTCAAATAAAAAAACAGATGACTTTTATGTAAGTTAGTAAAATGAACTGGCTCACAGCAGGGAAGGGTTTGATAAGCATCAGAGTCATTGGAAGGAGCAGGCAGAGGAGAGCRATTGCCCTCTTTTGGTAGCTGCTTTTCAGCTCCTCGTGGAAGTGCAGCCTCAGTTCACACTGACACCTAACATTGCTCTACGCAAACTTGCATCTTGCTAGTTCATGTCAAGCAGGCAGAAATATCAACCGACATGGAAAAGTTCATAATGGTTCTCAAAAGTCCCCTCTCCTCAGGAAATCCTTCAGGATTTTTTATGCTTGACTAATGCAGAATCAGGAAAGCATCTAGTTGCTTACTGCATGTAGTATTGTGAACCATCTGATCTGAATGCAGTACATGTATGAAATTTGTGACATTCAAAGTTAGGATATTTGATGAGGAGGCAATCCTTTACTTTTATCTTAGTTTGGTTCTCTGGCCTGCTTAGAGTATTAAAACATAAACCTGAAAACTGAGATAATGTAGGTGAAATGAGTAAAATTTGTTCTTGTGTATCCTGGTGGATTGTGAAAATGCATTCCTAGCCCAAATATTGGACTAGACTCAGGGCACTGGCACATGACAGGTCAGTTGAAAGGAGGCAACTGTTTTCAGAGGCAACAGTACCAAGCCATAAAACCCATTTGATATTTCTTGATCCTTGTCATCAACTGCAATGAAATGTGTTAAAAACAGCATGAGTACAAGTACAGATAGTTGCTTAGACAGATTATAGAAGGAAATTAAATCCAGGAGAAACGTACCTCTTCCTGATAGCTTGTCCTGTAGGTCATCTCCAAATCCTGATCTAAGAAGTTCAGGCTCAGCTTGTTAATAGGAGGTTTAAAGAAGTAGTCTTTCATGAGGCTAGARAGAAAAGACATACCAGCATCAGTTTACTTGCTGTAATTCTTTCAGACTCCACCGTTCCGTGGTTTCCACCTCCCGTGACACCAAGGCTTGGCTACCTTGGCTTCGAAGTTCCTGCAGCATTTCTTTGCTCTAACTTATTGTAGTACTGACCCCCCCMCACACACACTACATCACTTGCTCAGTCAGAGGAAATATTCTACAGAAACGTGATGGAGCAAACTTTTATATTTTTCAGGAAGACACTAACAAATCCCTTCAGGAATTTAACAACTATAATCACAGACGACTACAGATAATTGTAGTATAAGCCAGTGAACAGTAAAGGTTAACTGCTGCTACAGAAGCATGAACTTACAGGACAYGTAGCTATGGGATATTTATGTATTAGACAGAACTCTATCATTCAAAACAAAGCCCAGGATGATAAAAGTGACGATGTGCTGGAAAAAAACATTTAGAAAACAGCACTTTTAACGATCCAGGCTGCAGGGAAAAGAAAAAAAAAAAAAAAAGAGTTCCTGAGGAAATGGATAGCTTAAATTCATTTCTGCAACAGAAAATCTGAAATCACCAGAATCATCACCAAAGGCACTGGCAAGTAATGAAACTAGCTTATTAGAACTAATGAACCTCCCGGTTCAGCATCTACCAGAGGGTGTTTATGTGCTCCTTCACCTTATCTTCTAGTGCCAGGTGCAGGAAAAAACAGAAAAGATCACTCAATCATTAAAACATTGTTTCTATTCCCACCCACCTGCATAAAAATAGAACATTTTTTGAATTTACATTAGTTGTAAGAGATTTATGAAAGCGTACTTTTCTCATATTGGCTCTGCTCATCTAYGGTGCTCCTGTTCTGCAAACATTTTCTTTCCCCAGTAGGCATCAAAGAGCTGAAAGAACTGAACTTATACTGCACTAAATGCTTTGGGCACAATGGTCCCAGAATAAGGTCATGCTTGCTTATGTAACTCGTTTCTCAGATAGTCTGTCACCCTCTCTCCTACATAGTCCTAATTGGAGACTTGAGAATCTCTGATGTTACAGGCCTTTCACTTTCAAACAACTGATTCCACTTGTTATTTACAGTCAACTAACTTTTGCTATTTTTAAAACTGATGTAGAATCTGAGACATGGTAGCTTCTTTCCAAGTGCTATTCCCATCTCGAGAATTGTAGTACTCAAGCAACGATTTGATCCAATTACTCTGCTGTTATTAAAGCTACGCAAAAGACATAGAAATGCACAAGAGAGCAAACCCAAGTAGATGAAGAAGCTCAAAGATCCTACAGAACTAGCCTGTGCCTGCCTTCCTGCCTTGTTTCTTCATGTTACTCTCTCTCTCTCTTTCTTTTTTCTTTCTCTCTCTCTCTCTCTCTTTTTTTTTTTTTTTCCTACTCCTGGCAAAGAGGTTTGTTAGAAGTCCAAACTCCTTGGAACAATATAGCAGAAGGAAAGAAGGAAGGTATTTTCCCTCGAGATGTGAGACCAAACACTGATCACATTCTTAGATTGAAGCTCTAGAAGACAATCTAGAAGACAACTTGCCTCCTCTTTCTTTCCTTCATTCTTCAGTGTCCTCTCTCCCTCATCCAACAATGATATATATGAGTGACAACTGGCAGAGAAGACTGTAAGAAAATCTCTAATAACATCTTATTGTAGGAATTTTGTAAGCTTTTTTTTAATAYGGTTGAACTGACTTTCTTCCTCCATGGAAGCTCATCAGAGTATGCTGATATTGTGCCGGAGGTGTGATGGTCTAAGGGTGTACGAAGAAGAACTCAGAATGTCAGTGCAACAAGAAACTGAAGAAATAAGAGCTATCAAATTAGGGAGAAGGCAGAATTTCTGATGCCAGCCAGTCACACTGTGTCACCTCCTATTCCGTAGTCAGTTGTACAGGAAACTGACCCAAGAGGGAATAGTCAGTTGTACAGGAAACTGACCCAAGAGGAAAAAAAAAAAAAAAAAAAAAAGTAACTTCTAGGGAAAGGTTCATATTTCCCCAAGACTCTACTCCATACTTCTAAAGAGACCTTTCGTAAGTATAGTCATGATTAGCCCATGAGTACTTGTTTCTTAGACTTCAAAAGGTTTATAATCTCAGGGATAAACAAACCTTCTGGGAAACAAAAATCTAAAAAGAGAGAATTCTGTGAGGGCATCTTCACTGAGATCAAGTTTAAACATTTTGTAGCCTTACCATCTTTCGTACTGCTAGTTTTCTTTTAAAATACACAACAGCAYGCACACTACAATGAACAAAGCACGGTATTTTTATAGTGGCTGCAGTAAAGCCAGCTTCAACGCTCACACCGGACAGTGTTTCTCAAATAAATGTAACCAAGTTCTAAGAAAAAGCAAACCTATAACGTCTATGAAAAGGATTCTTGCATAATGTAATAGAATGTAATAATACAAAAATGGCCCACTAGCACTTTTTTAAAAAAATTATTTTTTTAAAAGAAAGCTGGAACTACGCTAGGTATCAACTCTTAGGCAATCTCAGCAAGCAAAGAGCCCAAAGGCCACCTGCTGAGTCCTCCGTCGCACATCTAAACTCTACAAAGCGGGTGGGAAACGCAAAGCCTCCCCAGTGCCCAGCGTTTCCTACCAGCCGGCCCTGATTCAGCGCAGAGGCTTCCAAATTGCCCGGTGGCACATTTAGCTCTTCCCCAGCTGCACGGGAAGTCTGCGTGACTACTTCCTATATCTAATCACCGTATCTGGGTTAGAATTTTTTTTTTTTTTTTTTTTGCTAACGCAACGCCTGCTTCACACGACGGATCAGAACGCCAGCGTTGCGCAGGACACTGCGAATCACTGCCCGGAGCGAGGTGAAACTCCCAGCTCACCACCACCGAGGCTGCACTAACATGAAATCAAAGCAGCAAATTTCCAATATTACTACTTATAACGGGCTTCATGTAAGATGATAAAGAAGTTTGGGTTCCATCTCCCAACCCRAGAAAACTCATATTCCATATTTGAGCATCCTCACAGTTGGCAGATTTATTAAGACCAACAGTATATATGTTTTATAGTAGGGGATCGAGAATGTTTTTAAAATAACTTATTACATACAACTTAACATTAACAAATGTTACAAAGGATTAATGTAAAATGATGGGCTTAATCCATTTTGCATAGACCTGATTAATCAGGAGATTATTTTTGGAAAGTTATGTTTACATGAACTGAACTCAGCAGAGARGTTTCCCTGGCAACAAGAAATGGCCCACTTAATATGGTAATGATGATATTTAATTGAGGGAAAAAAATAGCCTTTGACTTATGTCAAATCAGAGTCCTACTTTTTCCAAATCAGAAATAATTATCCATTTTGTAAATGGAGGAGGAAAACTCCAACTCTGAAGCTACAAGACCTTCAACTAAGCATCTTCAGCAGACTAATGGCATGAATTGGCATAAATACTTTTGGTAACTTACAATTTGCAGTATGCTGGTTATATTAAAAAATAAATAAATAAATAAATAAAATTTTGTTCTGATTCCTGCAAACATTTTGATTTTTATAATAATACTTGAAAATATCAGCTGAACACCTATTCTCAGATGTCATTGACAAAAATCACAAATTAAAAAAAGGAACCTAGAATTTTTACTGAATGTGGCCGCAGGCGAAATGTAATCTGAAAAGAAACAGAGGAGCAGAACCTGAATATTTGGAAACAATTGTATCTACTGATATTTGATAATGCCTAAGATGCACATACATACCATGAAAACAAAATGAACAGAAGTTTGAAAAAACAGAAAATTAGCAAAAGTTAGATGGGTAAAAATGATGAAAAAGAACAAACTAAGTAATACGTAACAAAAAACACAAGATCCTTTCTTTCACTTTTTCCTTCTATGGTCATATTTTCAACTAAGAGAATGCTGTCCCTGCTCCAAACAGCCTGCAGTACATATGATCGTACACTGTCAAGTACATTTAAATTAAAGGCACCTAGTCTGAGTATAAGCACTTCCGTTATTGAACTAAAAATARGATTAGCCACAAAAAATAACAAAACTCAAGTTATCTGTTTAGCTGATCCAGTTAAATTGCTGCCATAATAAAGGTGACAGGGTTGCATGCTTACAATAAATAAATAAATAAATAAAAYCACATGCTASTGAACTGCAGAGAACGTACTTTCCTCTGCCCCAAAAAAGGTTTTTGTTTGTTTGTTTGTCTGAAATGAAGAGAGAGGCTAACTTTACAAAATGCTGTAGGTAGCTTATAGGTTCTCAAAGATTCACTCCTACTAATTCTGCTTTCACATCAAATACGATTTCTAGGCATTAGTAAATCACACGATGTCATGAGATGTTGTTCTTCTGGTATACAAAAACATGMATTTTTGAGGTTCAAATTCTACGTTACATTGTTAACTGCAGTTGTACATATGCGCATTACACACACATACATACGTATATACTCACTACACACACACACACATGTGCATTAGGAAGAATTCTGAATGTAAAGATAAAAGGTAAAGATAAAACTTCATGACGAGTCATTTAAGGGGGGTTTTTCCTTTTATAGGAGTCAAATGAAGAATGACTGATCACCAAGGGAAAAAATGATGAAAAAACTGGCTTTACATATTCCTGAGAAGAATGTTTTCGATGTCAAGTTCCTACCATAGTTTCCAAACTCAATACAAACCAAGTTTAGAAAACATTCATGTTATAACATCGCAACAATAATAGAGAAAAAGCACAGAAATACAGATTAAAGATACACGAMCACTGTTATTATCGTCTCTCCTTTGTAGGATTTTTACGTTTTGCAACTCGTTCTTTCTTACCTGTCTTCTTTAATCACATCCACAAAGTGAGCATCTGTCTTTTCTCTGATATTTTTGAATCTCAAAGGAAGGAGAGCTGATTGATCCAGACTCACTCCCACCCATCTTCCTTTCTCTTGCAACATTTCATAAAGTGAGGTCTGACTATTGCTCAGCTTTTCTTCCTGTGGAGGACTCAAAAGTCCATTTTGAGTCTTTGAATTATGTCCTCCTGGAACCTGCTTGACAGAAAGCAAAACATACAYAGGAAACATTACATGGTTGGCAAAGCAGACAGAAGAGATTTATGGAACAAAAGTTAGAATAAGTTCGACCATCACACCACATACCATCACACTAAACTTCTACCTATGTCACAAACGTAACTCTACCTGCTTTAAAATCATTCACAGCGTCTCCTATAAAATGCATGTTTATCTAGCTGTCGTCGTTTTGCCTGTGTCCCAAGTTTCAGGCCACCAGAACACAAAATAATTTTTCCACACATGAAACTAAGACCAATCAAATTTCATTCATTCCTCTTCAAGTCACAATTCATTTCAAAAGCTTTTMAAATCCCTGCTTACACTGTGCTATCTTTCCACAAGTCACAAGACAATTTATTCTGCCAGCCTTGCTGGTCCTTCTCCAGACTGTTTTAGAGTCTTGCTGCTCTCCCAGGCTCTCCTTTACAGGCTCGATTGAAACTGCCCCTTTATATATCTTATTCTTACAAAAAAGTATCATGTAGTTGAAAATATATCTTTTCTTCCCTCACTAAGAAATATCTTTTTCTTCTGGTCCTTCTACCATTGTATTAATATTGTATTATTAAATTATGACACCAGCTTGCAATACAGTTTAAGTGTATAGTATTATCAAATCTGCCTTGATTGATTTGAGAATAAAAATTAGTTTCAACCAAAAACTCTTCTATTTTCATAGAACCTGAAGCTCCTTCATTTTGTTTGATSAGGACTAATATGCATTTAAGACAACTAAATGCAGTTAGACTGAAAGTGAGCTGCAAGTAGTCAGGATCACACTATATTTTTCAAAGGCAGGCATATATCAAGCCTAGCATATTTGACTGATCACCTCCTCCCTCCAAGTCTTGTAATTTATCATACATCATTTATCCTCATCCTGAAACCCACTCATGGAAGAAATTTCTTCATTTCTGCCTGTATAGCAGCCAGCATAGCAGCGACGAGCTCCTTCATAAAACTATTATTGGATGCTATATCAGTGATTGATACCATAAATACCATCGCCACCCAAATCATGCACTGAAATATGTTATTCAGATTGCAGTATCAGCCTAAAGTTAAGAAATATCTGATCTCTGGCTGCCCATGCAAAATTAATTCAAACTCCTATAAAACAAATGAGGCACACAAATATAGCCTGCTGTAATTAAAGGTRAACTGGCAACTACTTATACATTATTCCCTATTTTCTGACAGGAAGATGCTGCAAGAAAACAAAACAAGCCCCCAACAATGGTTTTAACGTAAGCATTCTTGATATCTATTTTTCTAGTAGAACAAAAAACAAGTATTTTGTGTGTGCTAAAAACCTTCAGGTATGACTTGTCTCATAAATGATACTGAAGAKGTAAGACTAATGGAGCAGCAAGAGACTGTTACCTTGAGTGGGGAAGAGTCAGAAAGTACTTGGGCTTGGTTCCCTCTATCTGTAATGACCTCAAGAGGTGAAGGAAGCCCTGCTCTGTATCACATGTCACAACAAGGTGTGTTGGAGTGGACTGCCAAAGCTGCAGGAAGAGGAGGAGGTTGCTGAGCCATGTTTGCCTTTCCTCCAACATGGGAGAAATGCAGGATTGCCACCCTGGGGGCTGCCCAGTTGAAAGGCAGAACCTGCAGGGCCACRTGTGGGGAACAAGGAGGAGAAAGGATTCCAAGTCTAGCCCCTACCAYCACTCATGACAGCTGTTTTGGCAGCTTGCAGGTGTTCACAGTACAGTGACAAGCAGCTCACAAAGTGTAACAGTCAAGTTCAGTAGTTACCTTTGGGCATGGACAGTATTTTACCAAGGAACGTAAGCAGTAGAAGACAGAGCTGATCTAGCAATGCATATCTCAGCAAAAGCAGACCAGGATTCTTCTGTACGATGAAGGGGGGGTTCTCCTTGTAAGCTAGAGGCACGAGAACTTTGCAAATGAAAGGTCACCAGAACCTTTTCTAAGGGAAAAGACTCAGCAGCTTGAGAACAGGTCCTTCTGTAACCCTAACAGATAATCCAAGGAGAGCATTTCTAAGGAGCACATGATGTACTGCAGCACCTGAGTAACCTCTTTCTTTCTGAGATGAGGAGTAATAAGGCAAATCAAAGAGAACTGTCAAACCAGCTGAGAGTATTCAAGGTTCTTCTTTTTTGTTTTTCTTTTATTTTTCTCTACTTTATGTTAAAGATTATATTTGCTTTGGGTGCTTTCCAGAACCACTTGAGGCCTAGGAAAATGAGGGTCACCGTTACTCTTTTTTATTCTTTTTTTCTTTTGAAATAATATTCCTCTTTTTCTCACCCCTACAGCAGATKTTGTAACTTGAAAAGAAGTAAACGATAGAATACAAACCTTTTGTTTTGCATGAACAGCTCAAATATAAGATAGGCACTTTCACGTTGTGTTTGCTTTCCCTGTCTGATCTTTGAATTCATCTGAAGAACGAGGTGAAATTTTCTGCTCTTTCAGAGAAGGTCAGCATGGACTTCTCTTGGCCTTTTCTCTTTAGCTCTTTGGCAAAGGCTCAAATCCCTAAGAAAATTCTTCCCTTCAGTCAGCTCAAGGTTTTCCTGTGCTGTCTCTACTCTGTTAATCTTAACAGGAGAGGATTAGAATTTGAAACTGCTCGTGTGTCAGGAGAAAATCCCTATTTATTAAATGTCGTTAGCCCCAATGTTACTGTGGTTTCTGATGGCAACAGGCCGTACAGTTCTTCTGAGCTCTTGGATTCAACACACCACGCGACAATTTCCTCCCATAAAGAGACAGGAAGACAGGATGCAAGGAAGGACTGGGGAAGTGGTTGACATAGTTTAGGGAGATGAGACAGACAGACAGACAGAGAGACAGACAGAGAACCTGAATGCTGCAAGGCCGTGGCATCGGGGGAAAAAAACAACTCCAGAGATGTGTAAAGCAAGCTTATGACCCTTTTTCCTAAGAAATCTGAGACTGTAAAGAAAAGTTGGAAATAAAGTGGCACAGCAGATTCTGTGCATGTGGGTCTCATTTAAGCTGGCATTTAAACAGGCATCTCGGATTTACTGGAGAGGCACATAACTAGTCCAATTTTTGACCAGTAACAAATAAACAGAATAAATGAGGGATATCTGACTTGATCTTCAGTAGCATGTTTCTTCCAGTGAAATTACTGATGTTTTATTCAGCACTGTACAGACCCCTTCTTGGCAAGATTAAATGTCTTGATGATTAAAACACACGAAGTCAATATAGCTGCAGAAGAAGGAAATACAGCCTACTGTATCACATACCATTTTAATACAGTACCATAAGGCTGCCTCTACCTCTGAGTTTACAACTTGAGCATAAGAGATGGCAGGTCAGATACAGGCAGGATGCAGAGAGACAAACATAGATTAATGAAACCATTCATTGGGCAAGTGTCTGGACAGCACCACATGCAAGGAGAGTTTTAAAGACAGATCTGAAGGAATGAGATGGCTAGCTCTGAGCATATTTATAAAGCAGTCCTCCCTGATGAGGGAAGGCATTAAATTTATTTAAAAATACAGCAATTAGGTGCTGAAAACTGGCATCCAGTCTACATTTTGGTGTGAGCCTAATTTTCAGGAAAGAGCAAGAGATAAAAGGCAGAGCAGAGAGGCTATGAAGGGCCATGAACAAGATGACAAATAGGTAATGTCTGGTACTGCAGGGGAAGTAGGTGGCTTCCCTAAAAATATCTAAGCAACTGGCAAGGAAAACAATCTTTGCAGCAGCATGCTGAATATGTAAGACTGCATTTGTCAGAGAGAAAAGGATGTGAAAAAACGTAGATGCCGAGAATTTCAGTCACATGGATGAACAGGAATGGTTGTGTTTTAGAGCTACTATACAGAAGACATTGGCAAGACAGGCATAACTTGCGGCAAGGTGACACACAATCTACTGGTGTAAGTCATGGAGAGAAGGCTAGTGCTGTTTCTGCCTCTTTCTTTGGGTAGCCTCAGCCTAATTTAAAGAATCCAAAATTTAGGTCCCTCTTGACTTCAAACTGTGTTGACCAAATTACTAGTCATTTTGAAAATAGGGGTTGCCTCAATTAAAGTTGAGAACAGAAAAAATCAAATCTGAATTGGCTCTGCTGCTTAAGAGGTTAAATAAAAGAATAACAATGCAGTGCAAAAACGACAAAGCTAACTGAAGTAAAGAAATGAGGGAAAAATAGGAAAGTGGTGAATTCTAAATTACCTTAGTAATGTTTTTATGCTCATCCTGACAACCATTTTGGATAGCTCCTTCTTCTATGCTGATATCGCAGTGGGGAGCAAGGGTGGTACTACAAGAAGGACAAGGCTGCAATGAGACAGAAAACATTTAGCCAAGAACATTCTGATGTCATCTTAATATTACACAACTCATAATTCGGTTCACTGGTATACTTTCTGCATSGTTAAACCAGAAACAAGGCTACAGCATGGGAAACATGGACCAAAGTTGAAAGGAACAAAATCTGCCACTTCAAAAACAAATCACAGGTTTTCTGATTCCTAAGGCTAAATCTAACCCAGGAAATCTTTACAAGTATAAGATCACAGATACACCATAATCACTACATTTTGGCAACTAAAGAAGAATAAAATAAGCTTTAGTGAGAGAAGTGCAATTTTCTGCAGAAGGATCTCAATGACATTATGATCAGCGGCACGAAGACTTAGTACAAAATACAGCAAAATTCAAAAAAACACAAGACACCATAATGCGCTGTTAATGGCATAGAGAAACAGAAAGCAACAATTCCCAAACTATAAAGGCAAATATTTTTTTCACGCCGCTTTGTAAGACAGTGGAGCAGTCCTCAAGCTACAGAATGTTCTTGAGGCCAAACACTGAACAAATGTCATAGAAAACATGGGAACAAAAACATCAGGAGTTGTAATAGTTGCAGATAGCACATTTTGGAAGCTATCTCAAACGTCATGCTTCATTTTTTTAAAACAACTTAATCCCTCCGAGTTAAAATGCAATCTTTTTAAGGGAAATTAATTCTGAATCTGTATCTTGCAAAGTTCTTCACACTTTTCTCTAGCAYTGGTTGTTTAGAGACTGGATACTGCATTAAATGGGCCCTATATCCGATCCCTATTGGCAATTCCTATGCTTATAAGATGGTTTACTGTTACCAGGCTTGTCAAAAGATTATTAATGGGTACAGACACACCAGTCACCAGGAACAGCATGCTAAATTGGGCACATCAGACTAAATGATGGTTTAGTTATCTCACTAAATGGTTTCATAAAGTTTTCAACAAGCAACTCAAGTCTTGCATGCACTTTTTGTCCCAAGCCCAACACCTCGTGTCCCTCTTCTAGTCCCAAAACATGGCAATTTCTCCCTTCAGATCCACTCCCCATTTCAAAGACCAGTGTATAACTCTTTTTGAGGACTGACTTTTCATCCAAAGCATCCTCCCTTCACTGGTGTCATATCTGAAATTCAAAAATGTAGCATCTTAAATTTTAAGGTCAATATGGTATGGCATTTCTTATGGCCCACTCTCCTAATGACTGTTGATCCAAGTAATCATCCAATAACGTCCCTAAAACTCTTTCGTGAAGATTCTGGACCTTCTTARCCAGCAGACCATCATGCAGAATGCTCCTCAGGGACACAGTCTTGGTTAGGGGTACTGAAATTATCTATGAGTTTCCTAATGTGGAAATACACGAAGAGCACATATGAAGAAAGCATGTGATTGGTTCTTAAAAGATTTTATTAAAAAAAAATRTCTAGGTCTAAATATCATGAACGCCTTGATCACTTAATGTAAGGCAGGATTAAATGGCTTTTTAAAATGAGCCTGACAATGGACTAACAAACCTTCTATGTTCCTAGAGCACTTGTAAGTAGCTCTAATTATGGCAGAAGTCAGTTAATGCTGATAATAACCCCCCCCATTATCAAAAATAAAACCAGTACTCCCTGTTTGATCTTGCTAATAAATCAGCAAGACCACCTCAAATACTTAGCTCCTGGGGTTAAATCAATTGACAAAAATCTCAGAAAAGAAGCTTGACCTTTTCAAAAGAGACAGGAGTTTATCTGACTTATTCCTGTGTGTGCAAGTCAACATCATTAACTTCATTCTTTACTGTAGACACTTRCATAAGCCCAGTGCGTAGTGGCCAAGTCACAATGAATAATACATTAATGCACTTTCAGCAAACACCAAGTCAAGCAAAACTACTTTCTGTTTTCATTGTAACACACGATTAGAACAGTTTTACAACAGCTTATGATTCCAAGTCAAGTAAGGGATTTTATAAAATATGATAGGCAAAGTAAATGGATACCAAAACCAGGTAAGTAGGTTACARTGCTTTCATTCAAGAATCAGCTACTACTATAGGTTTACTTCTATTTTTAGCAACTTTCTTTGCCATTTTATTACGTACAAACTTTATGACTTGAAACAGGCATTTTACTGATATTCATACTTCAGTGATATTTTGCCATTAACTACTGATATCATCGAGGAGAGGATGAGATGTAACGTTTTTCATTGATCAATTACTGTCGCATTCTCCTTCCTGACCTTCCTAAACATCCATTCAAGATCAAAATGCTAAAGTAATGTTTTTCCCCCAATATGGTCACTTATTCCCTTTAAAAGAAGGATATTTCAGCTTGCCTACAGTTTTGCACTTCCTAGTTTTCTAGTCTTCTTTGCAGAGCTGTAGTCATCTCCTCCCACACTGATACTGTTTACAGCTTTGTATTTAAAACAGTTGGCATGTAAGTTATGATTCTTTTGCAAATTTTATCTCCAGACCCTACCAGCAAACTGAAGGCTTAAAAAAAAAAAAAAAAGTAAAAAGGAAGCCCACTCCTTTAAAAAAAATCATATCAAATTGAGCACCGCAAACTGCAATTAAATTTAATTAAAGTTCCCATTTTTTTTTTAATGCTGTAAGACCTACTGTAGCATGGCTGGCAAATTAAACAATCCTTGAAAGTCTGACCCAGCCTTCTTGGTCTACAGTCTCTTCAGTGACAGACTACCCAGGCAGAGAGAAGGCTGGTGCGAATCTATACTCAAAAAACTGCTGTGGGGTTTGCAGTATCTGCAACCAGCAATGCTTTGAGAAGCAAGTACCACCTGCAATTGCAAACATGCTCCAACTGCAGTCAGAGAACGTGTTTCTAAATACGTGCTCAGCGCTTACATGAATTGCATCAGCATTATGCTATACCCATTCTGACACATTTTGGTCATGCATTGTATGGATGCTTATCAGACAGTATGGAGAGCTAAGTTTGGGAGTCATTCAAGATTCACTTCAGCGTTCAGGTATTTTGGCCAAGTCAGGCAGCACTATCTGCAAAGTGTTACCAGACTGCTTGGAAAATCACTGCCAAGACCTGCAGTGTTCACGGTGATGAATAAAAACAGCTACCTATACGCATAAATTCTGGACAAAGCTAGATAGGGTATCCAAGAAGGCTGAAACTGAGCAGGCACTTGTCCTACATGTTTTTTTCTGAAGAAGCTTCCTTCTTGAATTGCCAATTTTAGCTTCTCCTTCATTGATCTGGATAGCCATGTTTGCACATTTGCACTGTGCAGGTCAGCGTTCAGTGTTTAAAAGAGTAATCAAGATGTCAGGATAGTTCCAGARCAAAAAACCATAGGAAGTGGCCAGGCAGTCCACAAAAACAGTGTGGGCCAGCAGCRTGTCTCAAGGTTGCATGCTATTTGTTTTGGAGTAGTGACACAACTGTGTCACCTTTCTTGAGYAAGTCACCTTGTGTTTTAAAAAAACACATACTGAAGGGCCAGATGATTTGCAACAGCAGATTATATTTTAGACTCAGGTTATTTTAACAATGAGCACCCCAAGTTAATACACAATAAATTTTAACAAACGTTAAGAGCAGCCAGGTCAGTACCGTACTTCACTGTGGTTTCACTGCCCCTCCAGTCAAAGCTTCGCTTTGCTGTCAGGCATTAACAGGGCACACTTACTTCCTCTCACCGCAGCAACTTGAGTTTCACTGCTTTGTTTAATCCCTCCTCTTTGCCCTCTCCTTCACACGCTGGCAGCTCAGCAACACTGCTCCGCTTGGTGCTTTCTTCTTCCTTCACTACTCGAAGCAGATGGGTTCATTACTCACTGCTGTCACAGCATCACTTGAAAGCAACAGCACAAGGCTGTGGAGCTCAGTGGTACTCAGGCTCCCCTGTTTTCCTTACGTGACACAGGGATTACGCTACGCTAACGGTACGTTTGCGCCACTCAGAGCAGTGCCACCAAGGATACCTACGGTCACGCTGAACGAGCCACAAGCAGAGCAAGATGCCTGTGTGAGTACAACATGCTTCTCAGCTGCTTGCTCAAAGTCAGCTTCAGCACATCTCCTTGGCTACGYAGTGAGCAGCACGGACTGACTCGGTGGTACAGAGATCCATTCACTGCTCTGCCGCAGATTTTCCTATCACCTTCACTGAAAGACAAGCAAGAGCTGGAGAGCTGACACGTCAGGGATGCCAAACACACTCTCTTTATATATGGGAAAAGAATAGGAATAGATAAGTACCAGCAACAACTTGGAACCAGTCAGACTGTACGTAGTGCATATTTAGGGGAAGGAGCAAACAGCTAAAGCTTCCTTCTGCAGTTACGTAGTCTTGGCCCTAACTCCAGATCAGCCTTTTCGCTGACCTCACTAGTGATCAAGTGTTTTCAGTCCAAAATTAAAACCAAGAACAGACACAGGCTAGAGGTGCCTCAGCCATCTCTCCTAATCCAGACAACACACATACAAGCAGCAGAGACATCCACGCATCAACTCTGTCAGCTAAATACCAAATCTGTGTTGAAGAGATCCTCTCAYGACTAAATACACTGGGCTTCACACCACTGTGGTCTAATGACGGTGGGGTTCACATGGCCATTTCACCTCCACGGTTCTGACCATTAGCGCCCAGCTCAGCCAACCCAGTGAGAGGAACTCTTTTCCCAAGAGAAAAGAGAGTAATCGTCCGTTGTTCAGGAAATCTAGTCTGACCTGGAAGATTGAGAGTAACAGCAAAGCAATACACATTGTTTCACAGATTTACTTGTCAAGAGTTCTTGTGAGAGGTGTGAACATAACAAAATGTCAGCGCTTCTCCAAGCTGAACCCRTACAAATCACTGTGCTCAGGTCTAGACATACATTTCTAGAGCAAGCAGATAAAACACAATCAGAATATTTTTTCCTACCACACAAACAATTCTGTTATTTTTTATTGGCGGGKGGTAGGGCTGATGTCTGCTACATTTTCATATAAGAAGGTTCATATGTCTATGACATGCATGATAGGGAAAAGCAGAAACAGAATTCAGCAAACGCAGAAAATCACAGAAGTTACGGCAGCATAAGGCACTAACTATTTTTTCCCCACACCTCGTAAAATTGAGACAATTAATAAATAAGGTTGGACCTCTCATCATGAAATAGAAATATTAAGAAAATTCTTTATCTAAAATCACTTTTTAAAAGTGCTGATTTTACTTCAGATTCCTTGTCAAACATTTTGCTTTGCAATTCTTTTCCTCTCTAAACTAGTTTTTGTCAAAAAAATAAATTAAAAAAAAGCAATGAATAAGTAAACCATAAGGTTCTCCCATCCACACATCTCTCATTTATTGGTACAGTTTTAGATTCACACTGCTCAACTTTGAAACAAGAACTAACCTTAGGTTTTTCTGCATGTTTGAGAGTCTTTGTCAAGTCACCAGTGTTCTCAGCTGACGACGTTCCCTGGATCTTAGTTGCATCTCCTGACTCCAAGCCAGGCAGCAATGCTTGCGAGCAGCTGCAGTGAGAGTCCTTCACTTTCTGACCAGATATCAGGTAAGTCTTTAAACCTACAGAAAAGAAAAGAACAGTCAGAATGGCAGAATGATAAAAATAACAATTCTTCTGACTTCTCAGTTACGAAATATTCTATCAAAGAATGCATAATTTCATATTATTTTACTATTATGGCTCAGGAATACTGCACAAAAATCCCAGATGCTAGTTGGGAACAACCATCAGGAATATAAAGATATCGTGCATAAAGTGGTGGGAATCAGAATTGCCCAACATGTGTTGCCCCAGATACAAGAGACGTTTCTAGCATATAGCATCAGCCATGATTGGCATGTACTTTCTTTATTCCATTTTTATTCATATACTTTTGAAAAAAAAAAAAAAAAGAAGAAGCCAGGACCTAACATATTCACTTCAAAGCTGTAGTCTGAGCTCTGCCATTAACTCTTTACTTTTGGCAAAGTATTTACAGCCTGTTTTTCACAGCCTGTTTTTCAGCGATCTCTGTATTGATGCTCCAGTTCTGAAAATCTGCATATATTCCTTCAGTTATAACCTCCACTTCTCATGGAGATATGGTGAAGACTGATTAACGCTGGTAGCACATTGGAGCAGGAAATGGAGTATAAGTTCTTGAAATTCTGACGGGTTTTCATCGTTAGAGGAGACTTCACATTTTTAAAGAACGAAATCAATCTCTCTCTCACACATACACCCACACGCGCTCTCTGCAACTGTTGTATGAATTGAAGCATAATTGCAAACCAGATCCAATATTAAAGGCCAAGCTGGTGAATATTGTATCAAACCCTCCAGTATGAAAAACCTGTTCAAAAAAAAAAAAAWAAATAAGGCTCTGAATTCTGTTTTGAGCATTGCTTTCCTTTCATAGATGTGTGTTATGATATTCGGGGTCATGGTCTAGGCACAAAGACTAAGAAGGAGCTACTTATCCCACCTACTCCTGAACTCAAATGAGTTAATTTTATTGCCATTAAATGAGAAACCTCTCACCCAGCAGCGAAGGGCACTAATCCTGCCCCTAAAAGCCTGGAGGGCATCACCTCTTAGATGTGGACTCTGCTTGTGATTTTGCAGTATTGGAGATTGTTGCCCCATGTGATTCTGGAACCGAATTCTCCTGACCTGGTTTTGAAAGATCGAATCCCATGTGATCTCTTGCTGACTTTGTACTTGGGTTGGCAAACCATTGCGGCTGTTTTTTTTTTTTTTTTTTTTTCAAAATATACGGCACCCCGTTGTATTCAGACACTTGACTTTCATGATGATCTGCTGCGCTCACTTGCCTCCTTTAGCTCCACCGTAGGGTGGAACTAAATCTGCCAAGGCCTGCTCCGCTCCAGTCCGCGGGAGACAGTGGTCTTCTNTTTTTTTTTTTTTTTTGTCAAGATATTTGTCACCCCGTTGTATTCAGACACATGACTATCATGATGATCAGCTGCGCTCACTTGCCTCCTTTAGCTCCACCGTAGGGTGGAACTAAATCTGCCAAGGCCTGCTCCGCTCCAGTCCGCGGGAGACAGTGGTCTTCTGTTCCAGCAACAGCTGTCACTACGATAAGGTCATTCYCTTATAACTTTCCTCAGAGATAAAAAATAATATTCTATAAACCCTTCCGCTCTGTAACACGTAACACAGACAACGCTTTGTCTGTCACCTTTCCAATAGAAATAATAGMTCTAGTAATAGCAAATGTTTTTTCAGTTTCTCTGTTCCACTAGTAATTCAGATTCCTTCGCTCTTCTGCAGCCCGTACAGAGAGGTGCATCCATACGACTTCAGGCTCACCAGCTGCTGGGAAAGCTGCTGCGCTCTTCAGCTTGTTCCAGTTCTGGGGCATGAGCTCACCGATCTGAGATGTTACACTATAGCCAATCTTCATTTTTATACCAGTTGTAGTAGCACTTGGACTTTACTCTGGCACTGCTGTTTCATAAAATCCTGAGCTGCCGTTGGCTTCCAGATGCAGGACTGTCTCTTTAAAGCTTATATTCACGGGGGCTGTAATTTAAGGAATTCACCGCAATCAGCTTACAATTATATGTCTGCTCTGGTGAGATCTAGAGCACTGAGCTTACTACACTCCCTATTTTTAAAAGTTACCTTAAAGCAACTGGATTATTTTCCCCACTGCTGCTACTACATTTTTTTTTTTTTAAGGGGAAATATTTTTGTTTGCTTTCTGTATTTTTAAGGAGGCATTCTTTAAATGCTCTTACCCTCTTACCACGTTGTGCAGCGTAATTATTCTGTAGCTGTGTTACATAAAGCAAAATTATCTCCAGTTTGAGCTCCGCGCTGAGGAAAAGTGAAAAGGCTACGGCACGACAGTAATTGAAAACTTGTTTGGAAAAGCAATATCCACACTCTCCCCAACCTTAAACCACAGTGGGTTGTGGCTCCTCTACCCCACTCCACCCTTCATACTTCCTATGTGTGGCCAACCCGGCTAACCAAAAGCAGTTATTGCAACATTTTGCATTAAGAACTATTCTCACACACGTAGCTTTGTCCCACATGTTTTAGTTGCAGGGTTTAAAGTCGGCTAAAATGGCTGATTGTTGGCACTGAGAATGTTTCGCCGTAAAAAACCCTGTCTTTATTACCTCCTCGTGCTCCCAACCCCTACCACGCAGGCTAAAGGAGCAGCACAGCTCCGCATGTTTCATCTGAAAGCGGGCAAACACAAGCCAACATGCTGCAGAATCACAGCAGACATTTAATAAGAGGTCGGCAGGGCCATCCCTACTGCGAAGGGCCTACGAACGCTAAACGTTTGCAAGATGAAGGGCTCAGGAAAGTCCATTAGGAAAAAAGGTTATTTTAAAAAAGTCTTTGAAAATTAGACAGTTTAAAAATCTTTAATCACTACAGAACTGACTAGTTTTGCTAGTATTGCCTGTCTAATACTTTGTCTGTTATTGAACTTTTCTTATGATAGGAAAATYGTATTTGCTTTAGCATTCCTTGTAATTCTGTGACAATTCACAAAGCAACCCCTAYGTTCAGTCTGAAATATTTTGGTTTAGAAAATGCATCATTAATCCAGTAGAAYGGTATTGATTTAACTAAATGTATTATACATGAGTAGTATTTTTCCTTCTCTTAAATATCCAGCGAGTTACTACAAGCAACACTTTGTCATGTTCCATAAAAAAAAAAAAAARAAAGAAAAAAAAAAGCGCATGGAAGGAAAAACATTCACATCACCACACAGCAGGTTTAAATCAGGTAATACAAAAATATTCAGCTAATATGCTAACAATGGAGGAGATGCTATTTTATGGGAAACACAACAAACTGCAACTTTTGGCTGCCCAACAGTTTGACTCAAGAGAGTACAATAAAGTCATATGAAAAGCTAATACTGTCATTTTTAAAGGTAAAGCTCTGCCTTTCTTCCCCTCCTGCCACTCTCAGTTTTATATTGTTTATTTCCCCTCCTCCAAATTTATTCAAAGTCAATACTTAAAAATAAACGGTCTGATAGCAAATATGTACTCTGTCAGGCTTTACCCAACAGCCCACTTTTGTTTTTTCCAAAGATGCCTTTCAGCAACCAGTATCGGGAAGCTGGTAAATTCCTTCAAGAAGAAATATTGTACCGGATTGGGGCGGGAGGGAACTTCAACAACCCCCCCAACACCACCCTGCTTCAACATACTAATCTAATTTACATGTTATTTTCTCCCCTCGGCAAAACAAGTTACATATTTATCTTCGCAAAAGCCCAGCTGCTTCCTTCGCTTGCCTTTAGGTTCTGAAAATCTGAAAGGGTAACAAAGAGCAACAGCGCCTGCCTCCAGATGCAACAGATTTATKTCTCGACTTCAACCATTTTGCATACTGACATGGCAGTGTTTGCAAAGTGCATTTTTGACAAAATGGTTAACGGGTAAGGTCTTCGTTTTACTCTGTTGGTTTCTATCTGTCCCACTAACACTGAATTGTAGAAGTGCTACGAAATTCCTGTACTTTGTCCTCTTCTTCAGTTAGCTTTTCTTCTTACAGTGGCATTTTTCTAAACTTTTTCTAAAGACAGAAATCCATCCCAAATACTAAAAAAAAATTATAAAAAAATCCTCCTCCTAACAAAAATCACATGCACGCATGCACTCATACACACACAGTTTTCTGCATGCACATAAACAAACATAATTATAAATAATGTTGTGTATAAACATCCCAATCCTCAACCTGGTTGCAGTAGCGTGAGAAAAAATGATCTTTGCAGAGCGAGTGGAAAGTTAACTAATGGAGGCTCTGGCAGGGGCAGGGAGCGGGCTCCGAAGCCAAGCACGGCTCCCAGGAGCTCCCCGCCAGCCGCCTGCTTACGCCAAAACGCTCCGAACCGGAGGGTTTCTGCCATCCCGGTCTGCAGCGGCGGCTCCAGAGACAAAGCCTCTCAGGTAACTGCCGGGAGGAACCRGGAAAGGGAGAGAAGCTCTGGTCCTTCGGGTCTTTCATTAAGCCATCGGTGTATTTGCACTTTTACGGCTTCAGGACGCAAGACGCCGCCGTGCCGATCTCGTCTGCCCGTTTGCACGGGGCATCAGTCAGTGCATCTGTCAGAGCCTGGAGGTCTACAGCTGGCCCTCGAGAGACGGGGAATTAATAGAAGTGTTGCTAAGCAATTCCTTGTTAAAATAAGAGTCACATTTTGATGCTTTGACTGTAYGCAGCGGAAACTTTTTCGCCCTCTGTTAAAAGCAAAGATGGAAATTACCTTCTCTCTGGCAAACCAAATGCTCACGTGTATCATCTGATGAACTTCAAACGCTTTTGAAACCCTTCTCAGTACTGATTCTAAGGAAGAGACACCAAAAACCGATGACTATTTCAGTCATGGTCTCTGTGATTCATTTAATGAAAACATAATCCCACACTTGCTATGTATTCCTGTTCCTACCTCCATGAATTGCTTCATCTTTTTAGCTGCAGTACCAGGAAACGGCATTTAACAGATTAACACGTTACCTTCCTTTTAAGGATAACTGCGTCTCAGTATACAGCTCTCTCTTCTGYAAGATTAGTGGCATGCCTTATAGTGATGTATTAAAATCCAAATTGTATTAATTTGCTCTCATTTACCAAATAGCTTTATATTAATCATTCTCCTTATTTATCTTTCCATCACTTCTGCTAATGTCTACTTATTTTAATAGCTTACCTCTTCCCAAATAATTAGTAAATAGGTAAGAAGTCACAAAAATCATTGAGCCCWATTTTTCAACTCCAAACCTTTTCTATATCTTACATCCCCAAATAAGAGCTGGTATGAAATCCATTTGCATCGTGTGTGAGTACAAAAGCTACCGTCACCTGTACACGAGGGCAAGAATATACGGCCGCACTTCTTCAGCTAGAAAGCAAAGCTAACTCATATCCTTTCCCTGTCTGTCACGATGAACCCAGCGTTAGCTATTCTTTCTCAGTAATTTACTATCTCATTTTATAAACCTCTGATACCTTTTAAAGAGTTCCAATATTAAGAAAATAGTGCTTGTAAAACGAGAAAAAAAATTTATAGACTCACGCAAGTATCTACTAGCAGTATAGCAAGCTCATAAAAAAAGCTTTGCAGTTCAGGCTTGGCTTTGGTTCCTTTTTTTACTTAAACTGATTGGTGGTAAATTACTTTTGGGTTAATGCTTCTCCATAATCATCTCTTTCTCTCTTCTCTTTTTCTTATAAAACAAAATTTTCTCCATTTCCTTTAAAGACATATTAACTTGTTACTTTGCCAAAGATCTGAGAGCAAAGAAACTGGTATTCAGCTACTGCCATTCATTGGAAAGGAAACCGAGACCTACATTTAGGTTTCCTCATATAATAAAACATGAGGCCATACAACTTCACCAGACTCTGACTTGCTCTGTAAAATAAAATATTAACTGCAATTTCTAGAATATAATATAACAGGCAAATAATGGTAAAAAATAAAAAAATAAAAAAAGACCAGAAATATATTTATTGTTACTAACTAAAGTGTATTTTTGGGTACTTCTCCCCTAACTTTTCCAGTTTTTTGTTCTCCCTTTAAAAATTGAAATAATTTTCTAGTACTAATCTAATTTAATGTTTATGCAAAAAGTAATACAGTGCCTGCCATCAGTCCATGAGCTTTAGTATTCTTYAGGTCCTCATCCACAAATCTACCTTAGAACACATAGCTGAGCCCAAGATGATTTTCAATAGTAAATACTTCATCTCATCCTTAAAACACCACCATTGCCTTATCTGTTTGTATTTATGGGGAATGTTTTCTCACATTATCATTTTATTATAGCCAGTATCGCACTGCAGGCCTCTTCTTTCCCCATAGCCAAATATTCAGATCGAGTGAACCGGACAACAGGTAGTTTAAATTGCAACAAGCAACTTAAAAACTAGCAAAAGTGGAGCACACAGTGACTACCCTAAGTGCAAATAGCGTAACTGGGTTGCAAAAATGATGCTCCACTGAAATAATCAGACGTTACTATACAGGAATGTTGACAGTTACAGATAATACACAGGGCTACTTAAAGCATCAATGGCAGCTATATACAACCACAACACGAGATCCTGGTCAAAACCCATAAACATTAGGAATTATTAGAGAGCAAATCTGAAAATAGACAAATATGAATGAAATTCAAAATCCTTTTCCTAGACAAAACCTGGCTATGTAGCTAACATAATACAAACTAACTGAGGCACCTTTAAAGAGGTACCCAGTAACCAGGCTGAATGTAGTSCCAAAATGTGTGCAACTTCAAATAAAAATGAGGATTGTTACTGAAATAATAATAGTTGCTTTTCCTATTTTGCAATCTTAACTTGCTAACAAATTATTAAATTAAAAACTAACTTCAGAGAGCTTTTTATTCCTCCTTGAAGATTCTAATAATTTCATGATTAAAATATTCATCTCTGCTGAAATGAGCAAAGAGGAGGCGAAGTAGAAGAAGATAAACACCCTCACTCGGGTACCAGCATCTGGTAAATACAAACCAGATGATCAAACAGGTTCTGACAAACCTGCAAAACACCTTTCAGTTAACTGAATTCTCACAGCTGTGAAAGTTGAAATGCTACATGCAAGTAATAATTCTACATCACAACTCACTGACATCACCGCCTCCGAACCCGAGACCTCCCTCCCCAAAGAGGCGCTGGCGGATGCTCCAGCAGCTGCTGGCGAACGGCGAAGCCCGGGACGCGGAGTTACTGGGCTGATCTTTAACTGCAAGCGGAGCGGCTTTTCCAGCGAGTTTACCAGGCGCTCGAACAGTGGAAACGCTTACCCAAGCGGCGCGCCAGCCRGCCCCGAGCCATGCCAAACAGGGTCTATCTGCTTTCCTGAAGGAACCACCAGTAGTCACGTTTGCACGACAGCAGATAGAGCATCTAACAACGTGCTGTCCTCTCCCACTCTTTGGGAAACAGCAGAAGGAAAGCTAGGAGTGTTTAACTGGGTATTTTGTCTTTCTAGTGAACCTCTACTCCAGCTCTGAGGCTGCAATAACTCTCACTCCACACATACCTATGGGCACTTCTGCTTGGTACTGACTACAAACTCGCATTTTTTTTTTTTTTTTTAGATCTTTTTCACTGCCTGCAGCGATAAACTAGACAGAAATTTTTTGGGGGAGCAAAACATCTGTTTCCATAAACACACAGCAAATGAACAGTATCATTTTCTTTATGCTGTGGGACAACTTCTGCAGGACTGCTGTGTATTGCACTTCTTTTGGGTGCAGGACCAGTGCACTCTTGCTATCCTTCCTCTTACTACAAGGACAGGCTTGAAAGGCTGAATCTCCCCCTTAGCACATGGACCTGGTCTCTCAAATTAAACCGGAGAGGTTAATGCTGTCAGGCCTGAAGGTCACAGACTCAGTCCTCACGAAGTCTCCGCACATTACCCCGTCCCTTCGCCTGGCCGCTTCACATCCGCGTGCTCCTTGCAGAGCCCCAAACAGTGGGCTTCTTCCCGTGCAACTAAGACAGACACTTATTTTATTCAAATAACCTATATACGAAACGCTAACACGTTTCTACTACTTCTGTATGTTTCGTGAGCAACTTTACATGCAAGAGCAGTTACTGAGCACTTCAATATTACTAAGTAGAAACCAAAGGATCTCCACCTTGAGATCCACACCTCTCGAGAAACGATGGCCGAGTGACAGAAAAGTCACTCAATTTTATTGCATATCTCAATTCACATAAGCAGCTACCATGTCTACAAATAAAATCACATTTAAAAATTTCAGTTTTTAAGCCCTAAAAATATTCTTCAGATATGTCCTGCTCTAGCACTGAATTTCAGCTTCTTATGTTCAGATATTTCATCAATACAGCTGAATCAAATGTACACGACTTTTATCAACATTTTTCCTTCATGCACACTGCAGGATCATGCAAGAAAACATTTGATGATTTTATAGAAAATAAAAGTAATTTTCTGCAACCTGAGAAGTTGCATTTCAAACAAAACAAAACAAAAAAAAAAAAAAAAAAAAAAAAAGACCTACCATTGAAATGATAGAAACTGTTTTCAGCTCAGGGTAAACAAAAGCGTGTGATTACAAAATGCCTGGATTGTAATAAACAACCCTACCTGGAAAAGCACTTTGAATGTATAGACCGTATTTCCTGTGACTAAAATTAGAACGGGTAATTTATGAGCCAAGTTGTTATCTTAGGTCTCTGGAAGCAGAAACGATAATAAGAAACAGAATTTTATAGACTGGAAAGCCAAAAGAAACTCCAAAAAAGCCCAAACCCCAAACCTATCTTCGTAATCTCAAAAGAAGGATTGCAAGGAGCCAGAGAAACCAGAGACATCTTCTGTCCCACAGAAAACCGCTGTTTTTCTTATGTCTCCTTTGTTTAGCGAAAGGCCTACTTTTAATCAGCTAGCAGACAACAGCAGGCTTGGAAAACGCTGATCAACAACATATGCCTAATTTTGGTGTTCAACATCTGCCAGTTATAAGGGGGGGAACCCTGTACCCAAACCTACAATATACATTTGTAGTTAAACTGCCCGCACAAAGTTGTAGCCTGGTGTCCTATTCCTCCTTCAATTGCTTTTACCTTCTTCACCTGGGGGGGGAGGGAGGAGAAAAAAAGCAGAGAAAAGAAAAAGTCCTAGAGGAACCCACGAGGGAGATGTAGCTGGAAGACTGTGTTTGCRCAGCAACTGCTGGCTCAGGAATGTCTGTAGGTATGTGTATATATATTTAAGCAAAAAGAAAAATCTGAAGCTGAGTGAGATGATTCCCATGATTTCTCAGTCTTGCCATGGAAAAAGTCATCTCTCTTCTAAGGACTCCTCACAAAACTGGAGCATGATGCTCCAGTATTTAAGGCACGAAGAGGGCTTAAATCCAGTCCAAGGTTATCCAGGATTAACTATTAAAGATGATGGAGGAAGTCACCGGGGGCAGGTTCCCTTAGAGGCTTTTGGACAGTTCAGTTTGGCCTCTGGGACACAAATATTTCCATGCCAAAATCATTGCACACACAGAAACTTCTGACTTTCCAGATTGCTCTAAGAGCGTCGGAGTTGCTGGGGGGGGGTGTAAATTGTGTATACTTCCAAACCTTCCTTTGGGTATGATCACACAAAAAGTTGCTTCGAACTTAGAACTGTATTTTATTGTGGGAGAGAAGTAAGCAATCAGAAAATTATATAGAGGATATATCTAAGGCAAGGACTTCAAACAATCTGTTTTATAAACCAAAGCTGTACCGACAGACAAGGATTTTTCAAGAAAATTTCACCCTTCTAGATGGGACAATTACATAAAGCCACAAACACTCCAGAAACAGCTAGAGCTTAGGTATTAAATTTTCTCCTGCCCACCTAACGGATGTCATGCCCTAGGAACTGCAGAGGACCAGTACCAGCCGCCGCAAAACACAGATGCAATTTAATATGGGGAACGGAGATAGACTCCACGTGCAAGTTTGGTCAGCTCAAGGCTGTCAGGGATGGGAACTTTTTATCTTAAACTAAAAAGACAGGGCCAGACCGAATGCAATTAGAAGTGCACTAGAAATTCCAACCTGCAGTATTTCACATGGCACTGGGAGATTTCACCTATCTTTCGGACTGGTATTTTAGAAATGACAAATAGCAAGCATGCACGATGCATGAAAGGATTCCAATAAAAAACAATAGTCTGCTGCAACTTGAGCCTACTTAGGCATCCGGTAACAAAGTGAGCYATTGTGGCTCTTGGTACTAATATTTTTTTAATGGAATCCAGACAAGAGCACGCACCAATTTAAACAAGATTTTAGAAGTCTGTGTTGCTCTACTGGTGCAATCTCCTTGTGTTGACAGAACTACAATTGGGCAAATTCTTTCCCTCTTGCATAATGCAGGTAGTCAGGATCCTACATGCTAAATCAGCGTTTTATTTAAACCAAGGCAATCCTACAGGCTAACTGTGCCCTCTCTAAAAGCCTTGTAACTTCATTGCTCTCTATGGACTTGTAGAGAATTAAACCTAAATCATAAAAAGTGGGTGCAAACATACTGGGAGAGATGGTTGGCTCTGCGTGTGTAACTTTTTTTGGTTGCTAATTGTTAAAAATTTGCAATTTGACTTTCCAAAGTTCAAGAAAGAAGATGTCATTCTGTCATCATCATTTTTGAATACATTTTTTTAAAAAATAATGGATAAAGTAATATTGAAAACACCCAGCAAACATCAACCTTTTCACCTAGGTCAGAATGGGAATATCCCAGGCATCTTTGTGACAACATATAAGAGATCTCTAACTCACGAATTTCTAAACATCAATCACATACTGGTAAGAACAACCTTTCTCATTTAACTTTCCTCAGTATTGGGTATCTACCTGCATAATCTGTCACGTCTTCATATTACAGAAAACAATAACAAAATATAAACTAATTATTTGAGAAGATAAAGTAGTGTTTTAAGAAATGTACGCTATTGATTCTGCTAGTTACTTAAAGTCTGTTACAAACCTATGCCAGCTTTTCTCCATGCTTGTTTATTGGCACTGGGGTATCTATGGAAAGATGAGACCTGCACTCCGCAAGTAACTTTTTTAAAAGTTGATTCAAAAAGGGTAAAGACAAAAAMACTCTCCAGAAAAAGAGAATCTTTGTGAGATTTTACTGAAGTGTATTCATTCAAGTTAGCTCATGCAAAACTTCATTAACTTGATTAGCCTGAAAAAAAAATTACAACTCAAAAAAAAGTTTTATTCTTAAAGAATCAAATCAGAATAAATAAAAGTGTATATTACAGATAATTCCCACATTAAAAACAAGAGGCTACCAATTGTTTTTGAACTACATCTCTGCACAGTTTTCAAAGCAAAGAAAAAGATCATCAYTTTCTCACCTGTCATCATAGTTTACCATCTGAAGAATTAATATTCGGATCAAGCGTTTGTTAAATACATTTGAGTGCGTCTCATGAAACTGGTTAATAAGGATTATTTATTATTTTTCTCCCCCCARAGGAAAAAAAAAAAATCAAACTCTGCTGCTCTCCAGTCCAAACTCAAGAGCTACTTAGCAAGTGAGCAGAGTTTCTAGCAAGACTGTAAAGAGGTTGCTCTACCACGTGACAGACGGATTGGAGAAGAGCCAGAGTATTTCAACAAAACARCAATACAGCAATATAACTATCAATATTGCCTGCTGTGGAAATTCTGCTAGCATCAACATATTTATTCAAAAGGGCTACAAGGGACTAGACAAATAGAAATGATGTTGCACTACCGAATTTCAGTAGTTTCACAACTCCCCCAATGTTATGCCTTGTGTATTGTGAAATACAAACAGATATTTGTAATTCAAGGTAAGTTGTTAAGTTATTAATAATGTATGTAATGCTTGTTTACACAYAGTTGACAGTTTTAAATGGTTACTAATTCAGTACTGAAAAAATAAAACTAACGAAAATAAAACTGCTGCAAGTGGCACTTCAGAATAACATTATACGGTAGTAGCACAAACRCTGGTGAGGTGGTAAAGAGGAAATCCCTGAATGCATCCAGCATGTGAATACGCATTACTATACAGTTGTATCTTTAATTAAAAAGTATTAATTACCTCTCTACCTTTTCAGCCTGTGTGTTTCATCTCCTTAATAAAAACATATAACTAAGCAACCCCTCCCAAAATAAAAGAATTCAAAAGTTGCAAAACAGAGCTAAAAAGAAAAATTTCCAGAATTATGTTTATTTGCACAGTCAAAGCCTTTCCAAAATCCCTCCTGTTTCCTTGGCGCTTGCAGGTTTAGGCATTCTCTAATCGTACCACCGCACATTCAGAGTCTCCCCAGCTCTTTGCGCTATCCACAGTTTCATGTCCCATCCACAGCGCAGATCCCCTCCTCTTGCACAGCTAAACCAAGAGCGAAGACATGCTTCTGCTACACATCGGACAGACCCTCAAGGATGCAGCCGATTCTGCGATCACTGGATACGCATCTGCTTGGGAGACCATAACTGGCGACACCGGAAAAGAAATAACTTCACACTACCAGCAGCCTCAGATCTATTCCTTATTCTCCCTAAACTGCAGCTCCTCAATCATCTTCTCTATAAAATGTGTAAACATCAGTTGTTTGTTCTTCCCTGTCCCAATATTATATGAAGGTATTCGTTACCTCCTCTAAAATAAAGACTATCACGAGTGCAGAAATAATAGCAGCAGCAATTAGAACACAGAACTAGAGTCTCATCCAGCTCCTGATYTGACTTTTCTATAGACCAGATGTTTTCAGCCTGTGATCCTTAGACTCAAGGAACTGGCAAAGGATTTGTTAGGATGTATGCAAGGTAACTAAGAAAAACAAGCCTGCGAGAACAGACTTCTATTCCCCAAGCACGGCAAAACACCTACACTCACAGGAGTCTGCAAGCCAGAAGAGGTTGAAAACCACCTGGCAATGTAACACACACACACACACACACACACACACACAGAAATCTTCTAGGACATTTTCTACCACCCTCTCCAGCTACACCAGTGTCCTGTGGCATCAACTACATTTCTTATTCCTAGAAGATGACACCACAGGCAAGAGGGACGACGATACCTCGCACGCCCCCCAGCTCTGGGGGCAGAGAACGACCTTACTGTCACATGTGTGGYCGTCGAGGGTTTTAAGCCCCTTAGCGAAAGCTTCAAATGCATAAGAGCTGAATAGCTGAGTCAGGGGAGATCAGRGCAAATACAGGCACCTTGCACAAAGATTTAAAAGTCTGTTAAACCTGGTCTGGCACATTCATTTCAAATGTTTTATTGCTACTCTGTTTAGTAACCTATACTACACCGAACGATACGCATGCTAGATTACTCATGATTATTATTTAGGCTAAACATGCCCATAAAATAACAGTACATACATAATAAATTCATTCATGTATCCAAATAGCAAACTGCCTGATAAAACCRATCTCATTCAAGACTTGTCACTAGTTGCTCAAATGAATTCTCTAACATTACGTAAGTCACTAAATCCACCTAGGGCGAGCGGTTACATAAAACACAGTTAAGTAAGCATTCCCCAAATATAAGTTTGTTGACAAGTTACTTTGGCTTGTTACTGTGTTTGAAATGAGTTCATCCTCATACTAAGAGCTACAAGCCTTTGCCCGGTGCCGATACTCAAACCCAGTCTTTAGACTGAAGGAGATACCACCACTGCTCAGCCAAGCAAACAGAAAACTCCGAGGGGCATAAAATGGACTTGGGTGAAATAAGCTCTTCTGCTGGGCCAAGGCTTGAGGGTTTCACACACCAGCCAAGCCTGGCTGTCAGCCTGCTGCGTACCGAGTCAAGCCCCCACCGACCAGCTCCTCAGACAGCTCACGTCTCATATTGGATTTCTTCATCTTTTGAAAAAACATTCAGAGTTTGTGCTAATAACCAGTTGATTACACTTCAAACTTCCCCTGGGCTAAAAGTTATTATTGGAGAGTGCAGGAATGTGTCTGGAAAGCAAAAACAACTTGAGCAAAAATCCRTGGGCTCCGAGCTGGCGTAAGTAAGATAGTGGACTACTGAAGCTCATCTCCTCTCAAAACCACAAAGAAGTTGCCCACTACCTCACCTATTTAACACACTGGTGAACCAATCTAGTCCTGATCAACTCTTTAGAAGAAGCTTCTCTATTCTACAAAAACATAGCCTAAACAATGTTTATACTATACTAACATGCTAGATAGCCAACTACCCTGAGTAACTGTTGATAAATTGATGCAAGAGATGGAAGCATCAGGACACACTGAATACTTTGTATTTTGGGAAGACATACACTTATTCAGAGTGATTCATTATAGTTAAAGCAAACTTAACCTGATTTTCTTCACCATACTCAAATCTAGGAACCTTTTATCTGTAAAGCTGGGTACTTTCAATAAATACACAAAAAACTCAGYAGTATATTCTTTAATCTTAACCTGCACTCCTAACATTTAAACATGTTGTCATTTTGCAAGGTCAGCTAGTTTCAAGATTTAAATGATTGCTTTTTACTGTATTTAAAAGTTTTGATATGATTTTGTAAGAGACAAGTGTTCCACACAAGTAAGTCTTGATTAAAAAAATTGGTTCAACAAAAACCAGTCTTTAAACAGGAAAGTGCTCATGCAGAATAACTCTTGAGAAGCTTTCTTGATGGTTGAACACTACTGCGCAACAGGTTTATTCACAGAAAGTTTTTATTGCACAAGTTTATTGTTGTGCATGTAAAATCCTGCATCACCCTCCACCTTGTAATGCCTGGGCATCTTCAAGAAGAGTATTAAACTGAAATTAATATACATAGAATATATACACATATACAAAGTCTGTTCTCTTTCTCCAGCCTCTCTGCAATCGAAATTACAGCACATGTCAAGAAATAGCAACAAAAGTAGCCCTGTGAGTTCACTATATAAATAGGCCCAGGTAGCTAGGGAAGTTAYGGGATGAGCTCCCAGGCAGCGTTAGGACAGCTTTCAGTTGGGGTAGTGCTGTACCTGCAGAGCTTAAATCCCTTCTCATTTCCACGTGGAGCTTTTAGGAGCCTCTCCATCATTCAGCCTCTTTGGAGCAAGGTGTAAAGGACATGCAGAAGACAAAAGATCACATTTCCAGTCTCTAGAAGAAGATTATCATAAAACTTAGTGATTTAATGTAACCATACCTGTGATAAAAACTGCAAAACAACCTAAAAATCAAACAAAAGAAAAAACAAACAGAAGCAATTCCTCCTCCATTAGCACCTAAAAAAGGCTCTTGGCCCAACCTTGCAGAATGAAACAAAAACTAAAAGTCTAAAAGCTTCCCCCACTGCTGCTTTCGCTTCTGTGCTGCTGTTGCTATTTACTGCTAGAATGGTATTAGAATTGGAAGTGACATCTCCCTGATACTCCTTCCTTGTACTTCTACTGAATCACTTTCTTAATTAAGTTTTTTATGATTTTTTTGAGCATACAAGTATTTAGAAACAAAATTCCTCAATGAAGAATGAAGCATTTTGTGGGATTACTCTTTCCCTGAGGTTAGGGATCAGTGTTTCTGAGAAACGTGATGAATCACAGTGGGTTTAGCTTACTCATCTTAAAAAAAAAAAAAAAAAAAAAAAGAAAAGAAAAGAAAAGAAAAGAAAAAAAGAAAAAGAAAAGAAAAAAGGGCTTTTTAATTGATAACAAGTAATTCTTTTTGCAGAATAACTAATCTAAGAAATACTATGAGCCTATTTGAATGTGAAAGAGCATACTTTCTGCTTCCTCCGCATTTGTATATATTATTTTATGAAAAGGGAGCATTTTGTAATCAATTACTGAGATTTTTTAGTATCCCCCTGAGATAAACAGTATTATCTCTTGTAGTTTAAGAAGTACTTGCATAACTATCTACAATAYAGCAAGGCAGCTGCAAAATTCATGCAGCTGCATAGAAAGCTTTAAAACAGAAAAATTGACAATTCTAAAATCATAGAATTTTGCATATCTTCCTTCAAGGCAACTGAAATTAAAAAACTGCTACTGACACCACAAAATGATTTTAAACTGAATGCAGGACACAGAAGTTAGTGTATAGATATTCAGTATATATATTTACCTGTCACTAACATCAAAATCTCAAATCACACAAGTCCACTTCTCACAATTTCCATCTCATTCTTATCTACAAGGTAGATAGTATTCCGATCTACACTTTATTGGCATTTTTTGCTCCTTCTAGATGGGCTTCTTAATGCATTTCATTACACCTATTGCTTTTGCATACTGTTCTTTCTTAACCAGCCATATGAAAATTATGGAAGAATTGCATCTGCAATTAAAGATCCCTCTCTCCAAAAGATTAGAGCTAAAAAGGGATCTAATAGAAGTGTTCTTTTAATAGAAGTTTCATCATTAAAACTAGTAAAGATTAAACAAATACTTTGTGAAAATAAAGCAGTTTAAAAATACAGAATTAGAATGCTGTGAGCACCATGTCAAGGAAAGCAATTTTTCTCCCCTAGAAATAAATCATAGGATCTCTTAAAAATACAACAAATAACAGAAAAACAGTGCATTAAGGTAGAAGCATATACATATGCATTGCTAATACAGCAATCTTCCACTGGAGTTTATATATAATGACTGCTTTTATCTGCAGAAAAATCAAATGTCATATCAAAATGGTCAGGACAAAATGAATTGCATGATGCAGTTAATACTTATCTTCATGAAAGAAAAAGGTTCCACTACTCTCCCAGTTCAGAGCTGCAGATCTCTGTTGAACAGAAAAGGCCCAACAGTTTATGTGCAAGAGTGGCGGTTTTTGTGCCACTTGAGACAAAACTTCAGTGAGCTAGGAAACATCCATTGATGAGTCTTAGGAAAATGAAACTAAAATGAGTAACATTATCCTCCTGCAGAGCACAGAATCCAACCTAAACCAAACTTTTAGTGTTAGCCAGTAATTCAATGCTTTTTTTTCCAAGTTAGTTGCCCAGTCCAAGAAAGGACATTTTTAAATGCCGTGCCCGATTTCTCATTTGACTGGGCCATTACAATTTCCTGCAAGAGTCCATTTGGGAAGTTCAAATAGGGGTGTATAAACTTTGACCGAGAAAGGAAATACTTTTCTAATAGCTACTGGAGGGAGCCACTGAATCATATCTATCTACCAAAGCTCTTGCACAAGTGGGTGTCCTGTTTGTAGAGTATAGAGAAAGTGAATATGCAGAATATGGAGATCATTCAACTAGCTTTTTTTTTTTTTTTTTTTTCCCAAAAAAAGAATTCTTCATATCAGGGATATACAATCTTTTTATTTATGAAGCATCCACGATCTGAAGAAGTCAGGTCTGGTTTTGAAAGGAGTTGCACTTTTCATCTTTTATGTCAGAAGCCTAAGAGTTGTTTACCTCCTGGAGGAAAATGGATTATTTTAAGTCTCCTCTCCCATTAGCACCAAAGCACAAGCAAAGCATTTGTCTCTTTAGCTGGAGTTGCATGGGGCATATATAGACTTTTGAGTCTTGTGCACACATCCAGAGTAGCTGCTCTTTCTCTGTGAGGCAAGAGCGCATGCACAGAAGCCTGTGAAAAAAACAAACAAAAAAACGCAGTCGTGCTCAGTGAAGCCTGAATTTGATCTTTGGTGTGAAGACTGCGTTGCTTTTAGATCACCGTTTTATCTCCCGGAGGGTGCAGCAAGTTCAGGCAAAGATTAGCCAACTCGGTGAACCGCTGTGAGGCCGACGGCAGCTGCTGTGCTTTGGTCGGAGTAACGAGGTGGTCGAGGAGTTCAAGTGAGGGGCCCTTATAACACCAGAAACCAAACAAGGTCTCATGGAAAAAAAAAAAAAAAAAAGGGAATTAGTGTTTCAGGAAGACACAGAATAGCTATTGGTCCCAAAAGCAAATAAATAAAAACATTGGATATTGAAGTAAGGCTAAGCCAACTCCTGCCTGACGCACTACAGATGCTAGGCAAAGCAGGGGCAGGAGGCCGACTTCTCCCCGGTCAGGAGATGAACTAGTTCACCCGACTCAAGGATTAAGGTTCAGTTTTAAAAGTAGCAATTTTAAACGCTACAGTAACCATTTTAATCGCTCCCTCCCCTTTTATTTTAAAGCACGGCTGTACTACTAATACTGTTCAGCACTAATATTGTTGAAAATGCAATGGGAATCAGTATTTCGGGAGAAAAGAGGCAAGGAAGCAGGTAACGTTGACTCTCCTTCACCTCTCCCAAATGCATTTTYGACCATAACTCGGATACTCAAAATTTAAATCATCTCCAACTCCTTTCTTACGCCAAATCCACATTATTTTTTCTCTAATCAGCTACCAAGTCCCTAGCTCTCACATTCTCAGCAACCCTTCCAGCGCTAGTTAACATAAGGACTAAAAAGCCCACAGCACTTAAAATCTGGGAACAGACCTCACAGCTCAGAATTTGCCAGGCAGATTTTATCACTTTTTCACAGTTAAGCAGAAACTTCCCATTTTGAATGTACATGAAGCAGCTGCATATTTTCTGGTTTGAAAGAAGATGAAACTCTTTTACTAAGTACTAATCTGTACATTTACAGGTTGACAGAAAGTCCAGAACACTATTTAATGAAACGTGATTTAGATTCTGACTCTTCACACATACCACCACAGACTTCCCACTAAGAGCACATATCACATCTATACACTCTTGGTAAAACATTAGTTCATGTATTTAATTTGATTTCCTTTAGAAGCTTGCAAAAGTCTTCTGTATGATA
>NW_028186374.1:74012-85385 GCF_003343005.1 Rhea americana | reverse complement strand
AAAAAAAAAAAAAAAAAAAAGAAGAAGTTGGAAAATGCCAGGTAATGACAAAACAAGGAAATCCTGTAAAGCCTTGCTTTTGTGGGAAAATCAGTTAAAATTCAAATCGAATGGAATACAGCAACCTAAGAAATTACGGTTCTAAATGACAAGCGTGTGACTGAATCTTTAGTAATCAGAAGCAAAAATCCCCTGGCCTCTTTAGCAGACCGGTTCAAGTTTGCAGCCTTACGCCTATTTATAGCGCTCTGCACATATCACTACAATAGCTGATTGTGCTTTGCAGCTGTTTTGTGTATCTAGAAGGGCAGGAAAGAACAGGCTGCACTTTGATCTTTCCCTTTTGTGGTGTTCTAAAACAACAACAAAAAAAATGTCATTAGAAAGGACTCAATATTTCTGGATCGCAAGGGTACCCATTCCAAAAGCCATGGCTTACATTAAACACGCAAGACTTGAGCGCTAACATGGTCAATTGTTTGTCATTATTATAAATACAGACCGCAGAAAATATTTATTTTTGGAAGCATGCAAACTATTTCACCTACCATTAAAACATATGCCAAATCTAATTATAGGAGTCTTTACTCCACAAAGCATCTGTTGTTAAATGACACACACAGAAAATTAAGAGTCAAACTGAATGCAATTGCATCATAAATTATCAGGTAACACTTCTCAGGAAATAAAGTATTTGCTCAAGATATCATTTAGGGGATAAGAATGAACTACATAACCTGTAAAACCTGTTGGTATTAAAGCTTTAAAAATATATACAAAAGCACTGTTACGACCACTATTAYAGCCAGAAATATGTATTATTCATGAAAGTCAAATCAATGTTTCCTACATTATGAAGCACACAGGCTCTTAATGAGTTCTGGAATTACAGGAGTATTTATCAGACATTCTTGCCAGAACAGTAATATACATACTGCTTTGCTTATGCATTATTCAACCTTATTAGCTGTTGCTTTAAAAATATACTGCCCTATTATTTAAWATATATATATATAWAWAATTATGATAAAATCATCACAAAAACTGTACCAGATGTTAACCAATAATTACCTTTATTATTTCTTTGATTTTAATTTTTGACCATTTTGAGCAGAGGAAAAGCTGTCAAAGAAAACACAGTCTGAGTGTGTGCTGGTGTTGTTTTACTGGCAGCTTTTATAAACAGCAATAACTATTTGGACTTTTCACGCATAAAAATGCTCTTTCAGGACCGTTGTTCAAAAAAAAATCAGAAAAAAGAGAGAATTATAGCCACAAAATAAAGATCATCATGAGCAAGTTACATTCTTACTATGTGTATCACTCTAGCATTTAAACATCTGGAAGAAATTAGCTTTGTCAGAAAAAACTAATTTTTTGGCAACAGAGAGAAAGGAAACGAGCATAAAGCAAGCACCTGCAAAAGACCTGAACATACTGTATCTAGACTCCACAAAGATCATGTCTAATCAGTTACTGATAGTATTCACACATTGCAATGAAATGTAAAACGTGATATAAATGTGATATAAGCTTACAACAGCTTTCTAAATGAATTTGAATAACTCATTTCCAAACAGTCACATTAAACAAAGTACATGAATATGTTTAAAACATAGCAAATGAGCAGTCTGTAATGAATATTCATGTTTTATAGTAGTCTGCAGGGCAGCCTTACTCTTACATACTTTGCAAATGCTGGTCCGAGGTTCTCAGAGACAGCAAATAAACAACAAATTACGGAATYGATGATGGGAAAGTAGCACTAGGCTGCAAGAAAAACAGAAGCTCAAAAGCAGGAGAAGACAAATCTGTAACAGGAAAGTTTGAAAGAACATATTTTTGGTATACGTTAAACAGCCTTAGAATTGAACTATTAGCATAGCACATTTGATAACTATGAACAAAGGTTTCAGACTTTTGAATATGTAAGATGGTATGTTAGATAGACCTTCTAAAAATTAATCATAAAAGAAAACATTGTGATATCTYTTCTTGCCTACAGATTTATTTCTGCACTGACTTATATCTCTGCTGCATCTATCTCATTTACTTAAATGAAAGACTCTTGGCAACAGACACTTTTTTTTAGTCTTTGTAGAGCATTTAATATTTTTGATCTTTATTGAGACTATTAGGCATTACCATGATATAAATGTAAATACAATAATTTACTACATAAATTACTGATATGAGGGTAGTAATAAAAGTGCTGCTATCTCATCCTCATTAGGGGTATAGGATTGGTAGAGCAAGTATTCATTTCTAAATATATAACTTATGTTTTACCGTACACTTACGGATAACTACCAGAAAAACTGGAGATTTTTTTCTTTTCTTGGCCACAGAAATTTTTAATAATCATTTATTTTTCAATGTATAAAAATTACTGATAACATTTTGTCAGACAACAATATGACTGCAGGCCTTACTTGGTTACATGTTCATGCTGTTCTCAGCTACCTTTTCCAATGCTGTGATAACCAGATGACTTAAGTTTCAAGAGAAGCCCTTGAAGTTGCCCTTTATCATCCATGCACTCTTGACGGATCTACCTGTTCTTGTTTGTGTTTTGTTTTGTTTTTAAAAAACACACTTCTAAGTGTTTCAGAAAGAAATCAACAGAATGTAATATATATTTTGGCTACCACCAAAAGAAGTTGCTACTAAAGGAAATAATGCAGTACAGTGCTTTACCAGCAGAAAGCTCCTGGTCCTGAAAGGGAGACTCCAAACCACAWCTTAAAATCTGATTCAGTATTAATAGGCATTATTAAAGAAAGAATAAACAAGAGAAAGTATGAGCTGACAAAGACAGCAGCAGCATCTATGGAGACTATAATAATTATAGTTGTGCATATCAATTATATATTTATTAATCTGTTCGGAGCAAGCTACATTTCAAAAAGGTTAGAAAAATACCCTGAAAAGCTCCAGTGTATTCATTCTGCCATGCAATCCAAGAATTTCTGTGTTTCAAAAACAGTATTTTAAGACCTACAAAAGCTGAAATTTAGAAAGATGATCTGTCACACTATTTTGTTTTACAAAACTTTTAGTCAATACAGGTTTCACGTGCAAAACAAACTTTKCAAGGCAGATAGAGCTACAGCTGTTGGTGGAATTCTAGACTATGCTAGTGTTCAGTTATTGTAACTCTTTTCAACAGAGGTATATCTCCCTATAACATCATTTCTAAAGTAAAAAATGTTAAACATTAAGTTCAAATGTCAGGTTGGTTCAGTCTGAGCTAAACTTTAGCTTTAAGTAGCGTACAGCTGTTGTGCAATGTCAGAGCATGCTAAAAGCTTCCATCTCCCTGGTTTCGTGCCCGTATGGAAGCCAGCCAGTCTTGATGACACAGATATGATACAGTAAAGCTTGTGTAATTACTGCTAAACACAACAACTGYGTTAAGACAATATTCAGGATCTTTCTTAAATCCACAAGAACGGGAAATGCAGAGGAGAGTTTCTCATTACGCCTGCACCTCACGCCAGGTGACAAGGTGCTTCAAGAAACAAAGTACGACAAAAATCCGATTCTTGCAAAACACGAGTGCTAAAGATCAACTTCCAAAGAGAGTGAGAAAAACCAAACTCCACTACTTCCTTGGTGAGGCGCCTAAGATGAAAAACGTTAACTAACCGTATCAGCAAGATGCAATGCAAACATCCCCCACCAAAAGAAACATCTTCCATGCAACCAGCAGCTTTCCGAATTTGAGCATAACACCGTTAACATCCAGGCAGAAGTCCAGATCTTGGAATTTAAGGTCGATTCAAGTATTAGCATTTGATGAAGCCAGTTCCCACTGTCTGACCGGTTTCTTAATTTTTGGATTAGACATACAACCCTAAAAGCAGCGTGGATAAGCAGCCCAGGGCTAAGCTTCCCTGCCCATTGATTTGTGCTTGCTGACCGGCAGATTGGAATTTGTCACCCAGATGAGTGACAAACACGTAAGGGACCTGAGGTACAACGAAGGTCAAGCACTTCTTTGCGACCAATTTTAGCTATACTTTCTAAAATACGGATATAGCTTTGTAAAAGACACTGTCATTTGACAACCAACGTTGCTGACTAACGGGACTCTAGAAATATTTTTACAATTAAAGCATTACGCACAGTAACCACTATTTAAACTTCAATATGTCAGGCTTAAATATTTACTTTTCCACTTGGTTAGTTTACATTATATGCCAACAGATCGCTTTCTTGCAGCATTTAAAGAGAAGCCTATAGAAATTTAAAATTCTCTCAGCAATAAGGAAAAACTGTTAATACAGAAAAAAATCCAATTAAATGTCAAGGAGGAAAAGAAAAACAAACTTTTTTTGCTTTTTTACTCCAAACTGATCTTTGCTGTAAAGATGAATGATTTTTGAATATTCTGAGTTTGTTTGGTATTTCCTGTATTCTTCAAGGTAAAATAAAGACATTAGAAAAACCCTGTTGTGAACTTTAAACCTGTATCTAGGTTTTAAATCGCTACATAGTGACCACTCATGAGTTGGCAGCAATACATTATTCTCCTGCCCTATGGGATCTAAAGAGCTAACAATTCTAGTTAGTGTAAGTAAATGTTTGCACTTTTAATCTGTCCAACATCACAGAGCTGTATCAGCAGAGTTATTGGACAGTTTTCCCAGAAAGCAAATGGCTGTATTTTGACAAGAAGTTTTGTTTCCTTTTATGGACCACAAAGTCAGCGGCTGGGCAACGCAGGGCGGGGGGGCAGCCGATGCTTCATATTAAGGCACCCTTATCCCCTGCGAAAACTTTCTTCGTGTAATTATCCAGATTCTTTCTCTACTATTGCAAAGGGGGGGGGGGAACCTAGAGGATTTAAAGAACTGATCTCAGTTATTTTCAAATGTGAAAGAGATGCTCTAAATAGATTATACTATTCTCTTTCAGTTTTGCTTATTGTAAATTCCATGAATCACAACTAGAACAAACTAGTATGAAAAAAGGTAATGGGTGCCTCTTCGCCCACCAGCGACGGGCTCCTTTTCTTAAAATGAACCACCAACTGACTCAGTTACCTGCCGCTTATTCTGTCTCTTGTAAATACTTGCCTCTTTAAATCTTCAGGTTACTAAAAATGGCTAAAATGGATTTTGAAGAGTAAAAGGCCTTTAGACGCACCGCCAGTTCATCAAAATTCAGATTGTGCCACTTTCCAGACCACGTCCTATACGAAGTTAAAAGGAAGATGATGACTTTTCCAAATCAAGCTTCTGGCTATTTCTTCAGGAATGCTGTCCTGGTGGGATGTTAACCGGACAACGTGAGGAAGAAAAGAGGTTGGCAGAAGAGGGAAACTCCTGCAGCGTATCCGCTACCGACGGAAGAGCAACGCTGCCCATCAGCAGATACGCTACAGGAGTTTCCAGCTACCCTGCCCGAGCTACTCACTCCCATTACTTCATTTATTCCCATTGCTTTAGCTTTTCACTTTTTCAGTCGTATCAAATGCTGAATCAACCCTTTTTTATGGCTTCAATCTAAGGACTCCAAAGGGAGTGGAAACCTGGAAGGAAAGACTAGAAAGAAGGGAAGGGGCATGGGAAAAATTTAAGAAGCTGGAGGCAGTGAGGGAAAAACTTCAGACTTCATTGAAGAAGGTAAAACAAATGTTCAAATTGCAACTGGAAAGCCAACACCATTCAAACGTTCTGATCTACGCAGAGCRGGGGGATGGCCAACACCAGGCAGCTATAAGGATGCTGTCTTTTAATCAAATTAAAAGTTACACTAACGAGAGGAGAGCGGAGAGCTGGCAGAGGGGGAAGCGGGGGAAAAAGAGTGCCAGCGAGCGAGCTGCAGCAGCCGAGGAGAACAGAGCAATTCAGGCTGAGGAGCCTTCGCGTCAAAACCCCAGGCCGGTTTAGGGATGGGGCTTTGCTGGCTAGTCATATGCACAAGCTCGCAGACACGGGAAAACTGCGGAAAGCTGAAGGGAAAAACGTAATCCCGTGTAATGGAAAATCTTGGAGAAAGGCAGCGTGGCCTTCGCCAGCGGGGAACGGCCCGAGAGGCACGCTGCTGTCCTCTAGCAAACAACGGCCAGCTCGAGGAATCCTGAAAAGTAAAAACTTAACTGGTTTTGGCAACAGGATGGAGAAATCAAAGGGTCTGTTTCCTTTCTGCCAAAAGACGTGATTTAGTTTATCGGACTGCATCTGAGGACTATCCCAATTGCATCAATCCTGAACTATCAGGAGGCTGGAGAAAGAGGCCGCTCGCTCTCTTTGGCATTTCTTGGGAATGTGTTGTATCACAGCAAGAAAAGTAGCTAACGCGACTGCCCGGTTTGCACAGCCTCCCTGCCAGGGACACGACAGACAGCAGCAGTATCAGGGTTTTACAACAGCACAACCAAGGAGATTTTCAAGTGTTTCAGCTAGAGTACTTCTACAAGTCAGTCAAGTCATCTTTTAAATAAGTAAGGGCTTCAAAGAACAAGACACTGCTTTGCTTTCTAATAAAATAGCTTCAGAGARGGGAGCAAAATATATTTGTACTTCAGTTCTTCCCCCTCCCCCCCGAGCTTGGTTTCCACAACCTGTAGAAATACAGATACAAATGACTTAGGAACATAGCTCCCACCATGATTTCAGATTGCAGACTTTATGCAAGGTACAGCCTGGATAAGCTCTGGACTTGTGAAAGTTCAACGCAGTACAAAATGTTACAACAGGAAATTTAAATAATTATATTTGGCATTGTTAAATTAGGGGAAAAAAAAGAGCAAACACAAATCCTCAGGAAAGAGTCCTAGTATGAAGAGATGAAGCATAAACAATATAAACCCCTGAAACTTCCTGAGAGCATTAAAAATTTAGTATTTTGAGGCAACAATTTCCCTGATTATGATGGTAAATGTAGTAATGAAGGAAAAAAAACAGTCAGTCTTGAGTTTTAGCAAAAAAACACCCATTGAAGTAATTCTCCCTAATGTTATTTCCATTTTAGCAGCATGGTTTTTCTAAGCTGTTTTTATTTAGTCTGCCTCCAGGTAACTACAAGGAAAGAACAGCTAACTTGATACCATAGTAGTTATTTGATGTTTGCCCTTATAGTTGAAAGAGGCATTATCAAGTCTGAAATAGTATCACTGCAACCATTACACCCGTATACCCATATTGCTTCAAAAAATCAAGTTTATTTTCCTAATCTTTGATATGAGTATTCTGATACTTAGCTGCTTATCAAGAGCCTATGCAATTGCACTAGTAGATAAGGAAAAATAGAAATGAAAAGAGAAAATATTTGAGAAATGTTTTGTGATACGCATTTGCTTTTGTTTACAGAAAGCCAAAGAGGAAATGGATTTTTTTACTATTCCTGGCTCAAACTTTCACCTAAATTACCTCTGTTTTTTCAGTGTGCCTGAAATTTCCCATTAAATGAACCTGGAAACACTATGATAAATCTTGCGGTTTAGAGCAGAATAAATTCTAACAAATAAGTTTGTAATCTCAAATCACATCATGTATCCAAAAGAATGCACTGAAAGGAGAAGGATATATAGGGACAACTTTTCCTAATTGAGCTCTGCCCCTGGCAGAACATCAACATGCCATTTCTGTTTCAGGACACATCTTCATTGCATAAGTAATCTCAACTCTCCTACGAGGACCTTTATTCAATCCTTCTTCCATGCACCCAAAAGCCTCACAACTTAACCCCTTTCCTCTTCCCCCCTTAAAAACAAAAAAACAAAACAAAACAAAACAAAAAAAAAAAACAAAAAACAAACAAAACAAAACAAAAATCAAAAAAAACACCTTTAGACCAGGGATCATAGGTGTTTTAAACCTAAGTCTGGCTAACTGTGGACTCTGAGTAGGCTGGCCAAGGCAAACATAGATAAGTACAGAAACAGGAGACATAACAACCAGTTTTTCCCCTCGTGTACATGCAAAACTAACTTGAGACTGTCAGATCTAGCTGCCAATGACAGAGGTTGCTTCTGCATGGAAAACAAAACTTTCCTGATGGCTAGAATGCACATGGATATCCTAACTTCTAGCTAGGCTTTTTATATGGCTGTAACATCCAAAGGCTTTCTCATCAAAAATAAAAAAAGCCCAAAACATTAGTTTACAATATTCTTTCAGAACTAACAAAAACAATGCACTTACACACACACACACGCATATATATATCTACACATAGACGTGTAAGTATATAAACATAACATACTTCCTATGTGCACCTGGGTCATAATCTTGCAACACATGCAGGCAAAACTTGCATCCAGGTTCAAATGGATCAGGCTGCCAGGAGTGTTAGGTACTAAGCCGCCTTAAAAATGAAAGGTATAACTTCAATATATTACTACATTATTACTCCATCTTGTCTACTGTTTTGCTTCTGATGGCAACAAAGATCAGCTCTATCTACTTCAAGTGCAGCAATTTTCTTCTGTATCCTGTACAAGTCAGACGTTGTCAAGACATTTTTTTTTAATCACCCCATCCCCAGATAAACCAGCAACAGTTCTATGCAAAATTTTTCAGAAGAGGCTGAAAATTCCTTTAATGCCATCTTGTTGAGCTGCTGCATCTTTATTGACAGTGGTGTGGTTAGGCTGTTTAGCAGTAATCCATCAGGATTCACATCTTTCTAATGCTTCCTAGGACGTTCTAAGTTACCTCTGCAGAAGAAAGAARGGACAGAGCTAGGAAGAGTGCTGAGGGGTCATCTAGTCCACTCCTCTGCTTGCCCCAAGGCAGGACATCCAAAACGTTCGCAACGGATATTTCCCTAACTTATTCTTAAAAYCTGTCAGTAGTGGAAACTTGCCCAGGGCAAGCTATTAGATTAATTTATTACAGTGCTTTAGCATCCTCAACACTGCAAAGCTGTTGTTGGTGTCCCCCCACATGCCTATCTCTTTTGCAGCAAATTAAGTACAAGACCTCTTAGCCTATCTCCAGCATATATTGCCTACAATTTCCTCCTTTTCTCCTCACGGAAAACCTTCAACGCATCTGAAGACAAGACTCTCCCTATCATCCACTTTTTTTTTTTTTTTTTTCAAACAGAAACAAATGCAGTTCCTTTGCACTTTTTTAGATGCCTCTCCATGCCCAAATCAGGGGGGCATGCCAGCTGAAACTGCTCTAGGATTAAGAAGCGTGCCCACTGCGGTGAAAAGAAACTCCAAGTAATAAAACCTTTTCATCCCATCTGCGGAAAAAAAAAACAATCTGTAATACATATTTTAGGAATTGGGGCATCTGTCATTCTCAGCTAGATTTCTAAAAGATCAAGTGTTATCTCTTGTAACTTTTAAAAGTTACTGAAACTATTTAGGTAAATGAGGAATAACGTACCTACTATTTGTTAAACTCTTATTTAAAAAATAAGATTCTAGTGTGCAGGATTAAATATTAAAATTGCATTCTCCTTCTACACTCCTTTTTTCTTTCTTTCTTTCTTTTTTTCTTTTTTTTTTTTTTTTTTTTTTTTTTTTTTTTTTAAGACTTCAGAGGATCATAGGAAAAACTGACACATTAATGGCATATCAACTCTAACTTGACTAAACAAGAAACCCAAAGAGAACTTATCAGGTAGGTTTTTCTAAAGATTTCAACTTCCTATCATCTCTTCCCTTGCTCTGTTTTATGATGTCCCTTCGATTTCCACTTCCCCACTACCCACTCAATTTTTCTGAATACCATCACAACTCTCCTCTCCAATTTACTTCCGAGAAGATACAATCTAATGGGTAATTAGAAACACAAAATAAAATTTAGGAGTAACTATTTTCCCTGAGCGGCTTCCCTCCTATTGGAGTATTTTGCTGCTCTAATGCCTACAGGGCTTGTCCTCTGTTGCAAGAGGACAAAGAAAACAGACACTTTGAAACTGTATCTACCTAAGCCACAGTATTTTGCAAAAAGCTACAATGGTTCTATGGAACCTTGGAAACATGCAGCAAAGCAGGTGAGATCTTGCTCAAAAAGTAACTTTTCGCTCTTCAACTCTATGGCTAGAGACCATAATAATAATAGTACYTGTGAATCCTGATTTTCCTGATTCATAATGTATTTCACATTAGCAAGCTACATTGAAAACACGATTATAACACACTGCAATTGCCACCACTACCGCCAGTCGTTTATGCTTTTGAATCATTAGCAAGCAAACACTAAAGATCATTAAACTAAATAAAAAAGGGAAATAAACTACAATATTCATACATGATCAACTGTATTAAATTATAAATAAAAGTACAGAGTCATTTTAAATAGGGGGGAAAACTGCAAAGTTTGTTTATACAAGAGTCTGGTCCTCTTCCAAGTTTCGCGTTCCAGCCTGAAAATAACTTCTTAAAACAGCTGTCAGGTTTTTGTGGGGAGGGAGGGTATTTTACCAGCAAACATGATCTTTCTTTAGAAGTGCCCAAGTTATCATGGCTAGTATCTTGTGCTTCACTGAGAAAATTCCATTCATTTGTGGCCCATAATATCTACAGCCAGGAATGTAAAGGAGCAGCCAAAARGGAAGGTTGTCTCCATGGAGAGACCCCAGCATCTGAACTTGGAAACAGAGAAGCACCACCATTGCCATGTTGAGGGTAGTGCTGACCATGGGAACCGACCGTCTCGCATTGGACCAAAAATCAGCAATGAGTCTTCTTTTCACTTCAGACTCCTTTAAAATATATTTTCCCAACAAATTCTTAGTTACTAAGTGGGTTTGACAAAGAAGAGAAACCCTGCAATGTATTCTAAAACCAAGTAATTAAATTCCAAACCTCATAGTACTGAATTTTTTAAAGGTAAATATGAAGGAACTCAGCAACCTACAACTCATGCAATAAACATTCAGATTAGAGATAAATCAAAAACTCCCTGTTCCTCCATCATGGAAATACGTTCACATCTGAAGTAGAATTCATGCGAACAGTCACATGTCTGTATCTGTAATCAAACTAGCTAAACATTAGTGAGATAAATGTAATGAAGCAGTCATTTATTTTTTATTTACACGGGACAAGTGGAGGGTCCCCCTCCAACCTTTTAAGGGTCTTGGGATTTACTTAAGGGACAGTCTATTTAAAAAAGCAAAAAGCATCTTGACCATACCCTTGCTGCTGCAGTGTGTGTTTTCCATCCCCAGTGTTCAAAAAGCTACATTCTGTTTCAGAAAATGTTATGAATATTATGAATTGCCCCAAATACATGACAAGTAGCCTTCACTAACTGGAAGGAGGCAGGCGTAGGTAGTGGTGCTACAGGACAGTGGTCCCTTTTCTTTCAGGACACATACCTTTAAGCTCCTGCTGGACTCCAGAGTGTTTTGGACCATTAAAAAATGTCTCCCTTCCTCCCAAATAATGCCACTTGAAAA
>NW_028186374.1:57293-73992 GCF_003343005.1 Rhea americana | reverse complement strand
GTCTTTAAAATCTTGAAAAAAAAATAGAGCTCATGAACAATTTCCCTTTCTAAGTCTAGAGGCAGAACAGTAGGTTCTTAACACGAGTGTGGGAGGTCTTTAAAATCTTGAAAAAAAAATAGAGCTCATGAACAATTTCCCTTTCTAAGTCTAGAGGCAGAACAGTAGGTTCTTAACACGAGTGTGGGAGCTCAAAACTAAATTAAAAGARGCAGATGAGTAACTTGGGAAATGCCACTAAGCGACTCTGCCACCAAAGCACAGGAAAACAAAAAGAATATTGGATTGAATTATGAGAATCTGAGTAGGAGAGAAAGTCTACATTGTTCACTGCAAATACTGTATCTACCTATACTGGTGAAGAGATTTTATATGCTTCCACATCAAACCCTCAATTCTTAATCCTGTTATTGAAACAAAGATGTTTATCTCCAGAGTCTCCCTGATCTCTCCACATACCAACATCTGAACACAAATTTACATTTCAAAGAATAACAGTTARAGGAGGTTAAATTGATTTATTTTATCAAATAAAAATTACATAATAAAAAAAAAGAAGATAAAAACGTCACACAGGTCTTAAATTACTTGTAAACAATTTATATTGCCATACTAAAAAGGGAAAGTAGAGTTCTTCCCTATATTCTCCCTTACCTTGACATGAGTGGAAAAAAAGCAATAGAAAGAAAAGATGGGAACATGACTGCATAGGAGAAAATGTTCCCATCTCAGAACAAAAAGGGCATTTACAAGCAAACAGTGCCCAAGACGGAATTATCTAATACACTCCCCACATCCCATGGAACAATGATACTAATTTTAAATACACAATATTTAGTCTATTTAGCTCATTCTCAGTAGCAAACGTCTGGATTTCTGACCAGCCTCAAACCCAGAGTGTTGGGAAAATCGCTGACAACAAAACTTTAGTACAGCTTTTTATAAAAAAATTAGCTCACTACCCTACCTCAGCACATATAAACTTTTTGTGTTGTTCTATCACGAATACATGTTAGAAGTGAACATAACATAACACTGGTAGGGATTTTAACCTGTTTTTTTGGTAGTTAGGTAGTAGAAAGCTTCGTAGTACTTTCACTTACAGCAAGCCAACACTTCACCATCATATTTTAGGGATAAGACTGGTAAATCTCACATAGAAAAAGAAGGTAGCAGCAGCTTGTACTTCACAGAACAGGAAACTGGAGGAAGCTATTCCAGCAGCTTTATTAGAGCACACAGGAACACTCCAAACACTAACACATCTGACCACAGATGTGGCTGACGTTTGAGTAAGAGTTACCTCCTCCAGAAGATGATTGAATGGTATTTCAGAAGAATATTACCTTCAGACAGTCAAACGTCTAGACAACTGTTTTTCAGGAATGAGCTACATAAGTATAGATGAGGAGTTTGTTCATCAAGAAGCTAAAGATAGGGATGCTAGACAGACTTTTCAACCAAGCATTTGCCTCTGTCTTACCACAGACCACAGTATCTATGCAGAAGGAACAAAAAGTTGGTCCATACTACTTATTCTAATCCATACTAGTTATTCTAGTCCATACTGATCTTTACACTTTGCGAGCTGTGTCTACGAGATAGAATTTCCCCCTCTTGACAAACAAAGGGCAAGAGCAAATATATGAGAGCAACATTTTATCCTCAGGCTGTTACAGTCCAACTACATATTAGTATTAAAAAAAAATCTAAATTAATATATATCAATAGACTTGTTTTAGGCTTTCTTGGAAGTAAGGGATTTTGAAGAGGCTTTTCTTCAGTTTACAAGGCATGGTAAAGCCACACCAGGAAAAAAAGTCARCTATGCTCACAAAATGACAACTATTCCTATTCCCTACAAGTTTCTAAAAGAGTCATCATCAGCTCAAATATAGGAATGGGATTATTGTCGGTTTTCCTAGATTATGGCCCAACATTGAATTCAAGTCGCCATCACCTTCCTTCCACAGCGCATACACCATGCACTGCGTGCAGTGCGGCAGCACATCTGGATTAAGTTACTATCTAGCTGTTCCCTGCCTGCTGCTGTGCAGGAGCGCGTGCCTCGCTGGGGCTCGGTGCCACCCGCTCCTCATCACCTCCCAGGCCCCGGGAGCAGCAAAGACTTCTTAATTAATTCAACATTGCTTCTTATATGAGAAAGGTTTCATTAGATAAATAATGATCACAGGATTAACCCTGTTAATAAGCTTTAATATCAGCTACAGTTCACCAGCAAATTTTCCATAAGATCACCTTCTATTAGTCATCGCAAAATGAAATACCCTCTGAAGAGACAGCAGTGTTAAAATTTAAAATGTGCATTTCTAAAACAAGGGGGCAGTAAAACGTCTTACAAATACTCTCATCCATCCTTTTTTCAGTCTCAGAGTCTGTGTTTATAGCTTTTACTCTCGTACTTCACATCCATTTTACACCAAATCACCTAAATACAACCGCAATGACTTTTAGAACACCATTTGATTTACTTATATTTGTGAAAGTCATTTGTGGCATTTAGAACTGTGGATATACTCAATGTATATAAAATGCAGTTTCTAAATTGAGTTTTACATATTTTTCTACACAGGTTATTATATTACCACAGTGTCTTGAAGACAGTCACGTCATCCACATGCACGCACACACAATCACACAGCATCCACAAATCAATCATTCTCTTATTAAAAAGTAACAGGCTCTTCTTGAAATGAAAGAAATTGTAACTGAAAATTTTAACAAAGAGTATCATTTGAATCAGGAAGATTTATTGTTTAAAAAGTTGCACAAAACATCAGTGGGGCAYGGTCCACCTCCCAGACTAAGCAGTGCGAGAATTAACAAAAGCCTTTGCTCTGAACGGGTTAGACAAATAATGCACTTTCAGCATAATATAACGCAGCAAAGCTTTCTCTGCTGCAGCAGCAGCAGAATAACTCACACAGATTTACAACTCTCTTTCCTGTGCAGTTGCCTACAGCTGATATTGGGTGGCATACAAGTCAAATAATCATTTAAATGAAGTCCCAAAATACACACACAGCATATCTAACTGTTTATAAGATATGCTAATTTAAAGATGCACTGTGAAATGTGGAAACCTAGCAAATATTCAGAAAACTTATTTTTAAGTTTTAAGATGACTTCCAATCTTCTCTCCAAATGACACGATTGAATACAAAAACATTTCCCCTGAAATCCTGAAAGAGCTAAATGCTTGACAAACATGCTGCATTTTAAATATAGTCACACCATGCATGCATTTTTATAACATTTAGAAAACACCGTGTCGATCAAAACTATTTTCYGTATGGTCTGCTTCAGCTGCATTACCTGGTTACAGATACAAAATCACCACGGCTGTTGAACAGTAAAAGGCATGGCCAACCCGTCTCTATCGCAGAGCAAGACTAAGTGTCAAGGCACAACAGCAGTCCCCGGGGCGCGGAGCTCAGAGGCTCGCAGCAGCACCTTCCTCCCTATAGCCTTTGCCTGCAGGACCCACAAAATGCCATTCCTTAGCTCCCTTCTCCCAGCACCTACGGCAGCTCACAAAGCAGGAGGCCGCGGGCTCGGTTACCGCGACCGTGCGTGCCACTTGACCACACGTCCGCTTTCRAGGCTGCCGTGCTGCTTTACAAGAGATCCGCTCCTGAAAGACGCCCRGCTGAATCAGATCGATCCAGTGATGGCTGAGGTCAAACACCCTTGGAAAAACTATCTCAGATGCTGCTCCCACCTTCTATTAACCACATGCACATTTCCTCAAGCTCCTTATTAAATGTGGATGCCTAAGCAAAACTATTTTCTTAAAATGCCACCCATTTGATGAGGAATAGGCCATTAGTCATACACAAACTTAGCACACCCCTCAGGCTGATTAACCATGATTCACGTATCTGTGAATTTGCAAAACAGATACTAGCCCTAGCTGGTACAATACGTGGCAGCCTACCGTGGCCTAGATGCTCTGACCACGTGAGATCTATTGCTCAAGTTTAAGATCTATCGCACCCATCAGCTCCAATTAGCTCACAAACTTTAAGGTTTTGGTCTCAGTCTTCAAACCCAACCTGCACTCAGGGCTGAATTTCTAGCTATGAATTRAAGAGAAAATACTCTTGTTTGAAGAGTTCCAGCCATAAAATGAAGATTTAAAGGAGCTAAGGCTAATCTGGAGTTTTTCTAAAGGAAAGAACTCCCCCCAAAAAATCCTCTTCAAAAATTATTTACTACGTAAGATGACATTTATACAAATATTCCTATGTCCTCAATAAAAAACAAAACAAAACAAACTAATACACACAACATAAAATGGGCAATATACAGTCAAAAACCCCAAAAGAAACCACTGTTTGTTTTTTGTTCTCAAAAGCAAGACATGGACTCCCCCAGGAAACACACTAATCATATAATTATTGGCATTAATTACGTGGAAGGTTTTTATGCCTACAATGATACACAAYAACACAAAACCTTAAGATAAAGGAAGTGATCAGGTTCCAAGTCATCAGAGAAACCAAAACCAGCACTGGCAAGATTACTGGAACACTAATATACATCCAATAATACGCCTTTTATTTATTTGAGGGCCTAAGCTGAAGGTTACGGATAGGTCATTTTACTCTTTGATGAAAGCTAATAAAAAGACATACGCATTTTTCGTAGTYGTTTCAATGGACAGGATGTCAAAACGAAACATTCCTTTTTGCTTCAGTGGACAAAGTCATATACAGTGATATGCAGACAACTGAATTAAACTTAAAGCTTTAAAGACAATAAATCGCAAAAGACAAACCACCCCTGTAAAATAAATTATTAGGATTCTTAAGACTGGGATTTCCACTATGGTCTCTGGCAATTTGCACTGGCTATGGGTATCTAGGGTTCGCTAGTGCCTTCAGAAAAATCCAATTTTGAAAGGTTACATTTATAGCATTATGCCTCATCTCTCAAATATACCTGTGCTGCACACAAGACATGTCAGCTATGCTCTGACAGCGGCAAGCCTTAGTCACATGATTAAGATTATGGATATATTTGTATCTCATAAAAAAGTACTGGGAAATAGCTCTCTAAAAAAACCCTGTTTTAATTTTTTTTACAACAGCACTGAAAATTAGATTGTAGAGTCATAAGTATTACTGTTGGTAAAAGTTATTTTTTAATCAAGTCTTTAGTTTTGCCATGACCCAATCGGATAAAGCAGAGATCGGATTGCTCAGAGCAATGAGAAGGGACATCCAAGCTCTGCTGCTGTGAGCCCGAAGGTCTACACTGTAACAGCCATACTCATATAAGACTATTTTTCGTAAATAATGAACGGCAAATACAACTCAGATGGAATATTTTCTCATAACAAGCATCCTAAAGATGCACGTATTTACTGAATGGATATATGAACATATGAAATGAATATGTATATATTCAAAGCAAATATATAAAAGCAAATAGCTCACAACACTTTTATGTAAAAAAAGATTTTTAAACCTACTTGTGAAAAACTATCATAAAYTACCAATTTAAAAATAAAGTTTCCACCATGGGTAAGAAAATGCAGCTTCAGGAAAGCCCAGCACCCCTGYTGTCCCTTTGTTTACCACTCTGTACCCACAGAAAATTCCAGCGACAGCAGTATTTCATAAACTGAGACATACATTAGTTTTAACACCTTCAGCAGAAGAAATTCAATTCCTGAACAGTGTGAAGTCCAGAAACTGGAAGTGGAGGGTTATCTTAAATGGTTTATTGCAATTATAAAGCACTTAATACTGAATTTTCTTATTCTCACGTGATATTTTTAAGAAGTGTCCCACTTGTAGTCGATGCTGCACTGCCAAGCGGACTTCCTAGAAACACAGACAATACTTCTTAAGCATCAAACTGTCCAAACAGAGGAAATGTTTCCTCCTGATTTCCAACTTCAGCACTGGTCCTGTCAGGGCCTGAGGATTTCCAACTCACTCTACAGCTGCTTACYTTTCATCCAAGTCAGTCAGAAGCTAAAGACACTTACAGAAGAGTCTTCACATATCCTTTACGCGGAGGTTAACAAAAACTAAATGGAGGATTTTGATTTCAAAAAAACTATCAGCAACAGCTACACAATCAGTGAAGCATCCTGGCTTTGACTGGTAAATATGAGCAGAAATGTCAGCAGTGTTAATATACTGTAAAGAGAAAGTAACTTTTATTTAGTATATTAGGTATAAGCATTCAAGTTCAAAGTTACTTTGAAAAATAACAAGATTCCACTTCTGCTTTTAACATCCATRTTAACCTAATGAAGGCAAAAAACTAAGCATCCAAAAGAAAAAGTTCTCTTATACTTCCTGCAAGATGAATTAGTATTTCAAATATGGGGCTTTTGTTTCAGTTAAAGACTTTTTTTTTCCTTTTTACTTAAGCACAGCCAACCAAATTATTACCATTTTGGCCAATAAAACACATATGAACAATTGTTAATATTGCTGGTGTTTGATTATCAATTAGTTTTGCTTTCCAGTCCCTCTTTCTCTCTCTCTATTTAGAGGGGGAAAAAAAAAAAAAGAAGAAGAAAAACAGAATTTTTTCCAGCAAGGAAATTAACCAACCCATAAATTAACAAGATAGAAGGAAAGTGAATCTTCGTTCTTTTATTTCATACACAGCTGGCTGCAGGTGCTCTTCAGCTCTCTTTCCAAGTGTCCCCTCTCCTCCTATGCGACAGGAGGACCTATAGTTTAAGGAAAAACACAGTGCCAGGTGGAGTACCTGGCCGTCCAACCCATGGTAATGTTTACACAGGTTAATTTGAGTTAATTTCAGAAGATGGCTGAAGGAAAAAAGCAAAAGAAAAAAGGACTCTTGCATTAGCAGACAATAAACATGTTASTGGAGTAGAAAAATACATTTTCCTTTTTTTTCCACATTGCTGCATATAGTAAGAAGTAAACAGCAAGAAAGGGCCCATCCACAAGCTAGGGCACTTTATTTTTCTGCTAATTCTTCTTCTGTGTTCTCATTTTGGGGATTTTATCATGAGCAAAGCTACTTCATGRCAGATACATGATTTCTAAATTTATCAAGTCAAGCTGAAGACAACAGCATTAGAAATGCAACAGAAGGAACAGCAAATGCTCTCAGTGAAAAAAACGTCTTAAAATATATAATCGTTGTCAATTATAAGGTGTGCTAACAATTTCCACATTAAGTTACTGTAATAAATACAATTTCAAAACGTTTCCAGGCAATTGTAAGGGGTATTTCAAAAACTGAGGGATACTAGCTCAAGGCTGTCTAGAATATTTTGCTCCTTCACAAAATATTCRGAGCCATGAAAGCTATCCTATCCCTAAAGCCATATATTTAGTAGGTCTAATGCTTAAATTAAAACATTTTTGAATACAATGAAAGAGAATACTCATCGGACAATTCAGCTTGGAAGGGCAGCACAGACTTTAATACAGTCCAATGCTGATAAATGCCTTGCAAGAGMAGTTCACCTCCAGCCAAATCTTTCCCATTGCCTAAGCTAGTACCAGTACCCCAACATGATATCTGGGAGAAGAAAAAGTTGGTAACACTAACGTACAATCTCCAGTCTGCAGTTCTTTTGCAACTGTCACTTTGCATTTTCACAAAATATTACTTGGAAGTAAGCAACTGCACTTTCATAAACCACATGGCTCTGATTTAAATCAAATTCCATCAATTTCCTAGCAATCCAATGAAACGGGCATGTGAACGATACAAACTCCTGYGATAAAAATCCGCTAAAGTGTGTTAATGTAATTATATTGACTGCTTGGCATCTTTGCAATAGCAACTCCTATTGGAAGGTAAAAATTTAAGGGTTAGGATTTTTTTTCCCCTTTTCAAAGGACAGAAATGAGATTGAAAATAGTCTAAAAATAGCACAGAATTTTCAAGTGTCAGCTGTAACGGTAATATGAATAGCTGTCTCTCCTTACAGAACGAGGATGAATGGAGTGAGCTTGCGATTCAGGACCAGAGATGTGGCTTAATCGCAAACTGTACACGGTGGAAAATAATTCAAATTTACTAATTTTACTAGTATTTCAGGACAACCTACAGCAACTTTACATGCACTGAAAYGGTACTGTATTTTAGAGTGGTGAACCTAAGTTCTTATATTCTTTGCACGTTAGAAGGAAAAGTACATATTATGAAATAACTGCAGAAAATTTTAAACAACCCATTCAAATCATGCATTGTCATGACAAAAGATGAACATAAATAATATGTCTTTGACTGTGTTTTGTCTTTTCCATCAATCTTTTTCCCACAAAAGCTACAATATCAAGGCTTTTATTTAAAGCATAAGAAGCACTCCTGTATTTAAGTAGTCTCTCACAGATATCTGAAGATTTACTGTACTGAAGTAGACAGAAAGAAGGAAGAATGGAGCTCATGCTTCTCATTTGGAAGGATATCTGTTTACATTGCAMTAACTATTTTCTGGGTAGCCAAAGACAGAAATCTAAAATAAATACATAGACTCTGCAGATGATGACTAGAGAATGCAGCAGAAGCCGCGGCATCATTCTAGTATTACAGGACCTCTGATTTTAAAGCTGATCTTTCCCATGTTCTGGCAAACTATCAAAGCCGTTACTCCGCTCTGTACGGCTTACATAAGGATGAAACAGGCAGGGCTGCAGCATACTACGATCGCACTGCAAGTAGGTACGTTGACTTTGTTCTTACCTGTTTGCTAACGTCGTAACACACAAATTGAAACTGGAGTCCACTTTGTTAAACAAAATAAACGGTTAGAGCCAGTCTCTGTCCCTAAAACCTACAGAGGGGAGAATCTTATACAGATACTGACTATACTTACAAGTAACATGTTGTTGTTTATAAGCAAACTGTCCCTGAAGTATGTTATCAAAACTCACAAACTCAGAAGTTAACTTCCAAGTTTCCTGTAAGTAACAAAAGCAGCTCAAGTGCAAATGTTTTTAAACAGAGATATTTTTCCACTTGGCCTTCCATAAAATCAAGAGGAACTCTGTGAATCTTTCTCAAAATTCTGAGAAATTTACCTTTCTGCAGAGGCACAAAATTTTCTTGGCAGTCATCAGTATTAATACACAAATGTGCAAATATGTAGGTTTACTTTCAGAAAACATTATGTCATTATGCCTTGTGAAATATTTAGAATGCTCAGTAATCACTAGGTTTTCACACAGTTATTTCTTTCATTTCTACCTAGGAAATAAATATATCTACACCAAGTGAAGACTTGGACAAGAAACAAGTTGAGCAACTACATTCACTATTTACCTCCCTCTCTTTTTGCTATTACACTGTGAAACTACAGATGAAGTCAAAATGTTAAATCTATGTAAATCTAGTTCTTCCTGGAAATATGTCATTATGCAAATTACCTCTAATTATAATTCTTTATCTATTTTTACATTCATGCTTTTCTCATTCTTAAGATAACACTGAATACTTTCTATCTTAAAATACAGGACAGAAGTCAATCTGTGTATGATATTTTATTTTCAGTCTCACACTTCAAAGTATCATAGTGAACTATCATCTCAAAAATAACAGTTAACAGATAAGAGTCAGTAAAATGTATAAACTGATTATTCACTAAAACTCTTCTTCCTCAGTTACTCAACACTTAGAATTTTGGTTAGTGGGAAAATGGAAACACACACGAATGCTTGCTCTGTTATTACTTAAAAAAATAATTGACGTTTCTTGGATATATCAGCTACTGCCTGACTTTCAGATTAGTATCAGAAAGCATGAAATCGAAAATTACCATTACTGTCACAGATTAGGTTAATATATATAAAAAGGCTCTATCGGAAGATTTGCATTTATGGACTATGATGAAACTAGATGCTGAACAGGAAGAACTGCACAGCGGATGGAAGGAACAAAACAAACAAGCGCACTAATCTCCTGCTCCCCAGTCCCCAAAATCCTCACTAGCTAGAGGCTAAAGCTGCTATTAGCCACGTTGCACGCTAACGATGAATCTGCGCAGACCTCTCTGCAGAGTCGGCCTGTTGGCATAAGCACAAGCCTTCTAGATTTACACTGGGCCCAGCATGCAGGGCTCAAAAAGCTAAGGAAAATTTTCATCTTATTTTCATCTATCTATGAACTTTGAGAAGCATATGACAGCTACAGGTTCTCTACGTGCAGGCACGGTAAAAGACAGAAAGATGGGGCAGACCAGGAAAACTTCCCCGCCGTCAGGATGTAAACACGGTCCCCCCGCCCCTGTTTCCGCAGCAGAGGGGAGGAAGGGAAGAAAAATTCAAAGACTTCTCTTTTCATAACTCTGTCGGAAACTTTTCTTTCAGGAGCACCAGCAATATGTTCCCTGTAACTTAAACCTGAGAAAGAAGTAGACTATTGAGTCACCAGGCAGAGCTGTAGTCCATGGTTTGCCAAGAGAAAAATCACCCCGTCAGTCAGAGGTTGTCACCATGTAAAAAGCTAGGCTATTTATGGAGAAATAATAGCGTTACTGAATTGGAAGAAAATGTTTCAATATTAGGTGAGACTGTGATCTGCAGAACTAACTCACTTTATTTAAAATGGCTTTAAAGTAAAGCAGATAAACCAGGCTTATGAAAAATCCTTAAAAGAAACATGGAGAAGAGTGAGAGGTAATTAATTAAGCTACTGATCTTTGCTATGCTTTATCACTAACTGCCACCTCTTGCCATATGTGAACTGGCGCGTTTTCATGCACTGAGTACTGTGAAAGTTGACCTTAATCATGAAACCTTGAATAATTCAATTTTGCTAGCCAGGTGACAGAGTGACACAAAATCTATTTATGATTTTTCCATGATGAAGCAAAGAGCAATCACACACACAATGTTTCTGTATCTTCAAGGGCTTCTAAAAGAACTTGCTTGCGACAAACTGAACAAAAAGATACCTTGCTGCAGAGTGGTTGAGATTTTTTTTTTTTAATGAGAACTCAAATAATAAATACTATTATTAGAGTAACAGCATATATACAGATGCCCCAAATGAAATTATAGTTCCATTGTGCTGGGCTCCATAAACACAGAGAACGCATTCTTGCCCCAACAAGCTTATATATTTTGAGCATTCAAAAAAGATGTCAGTGACCCTGATATTTCTGGAAGATTTTCTGGCTGATGGGTAAATAGCATTATCGTGACATCATAAGTAACAAGAAAGAGAAATGCAAACATCCAAGAAAGGCAGAGCAAAACAAAAAATTTCCTCAAGCAGAATTTTTGCTATATCCTGAAAAGGAGAGAACTCTCCGACCCTGCAGGGTCCARAAGAGAGACATTTCTGCCCTAATCTCAGGTACCATGTGACTGTTAGCACCTCACAGTCTTTAATACATTTATTTCCTAGGAAACTCAACAAGCAAGAAAACAGAAAAATCGAGTTGTCTAAAGTTCTACGAAAAACCTATTATGGGAGATAAACTTGAACTGAGCTCTCTACGCTTCATGTGTTGGCCTCAAAAATCCTTAGGACATTGCTCCCCTGTGCTCCCCCCACAACCAAGYGGATCACAGTTGCTGGGAAAACAGAAAGCATAACGCGATCCTAAACAAACAGCGGTCTGAAATAGGCAAAAATATTATAACGTCATCAATGTCTCTCTTTGCTTTTCGATTCGTTTTAAGTATCTTCTATTTAAGTCAGAACCACATGTGGGAAAATACTGGGCCCTTATTCTTGCCCTAAGGAGCCAAGGGAAGCATCATATCATTTGCCAATCAGAGGAGGAAGAAAGGATTTTTCCATTCTAAAAATTTCAGACTATAGAACTACAAAACAGCACAGGGAAAGAATTTTTACAGTTATGCCTTCTGCCTTCCAGAAAACAAGGACAGATCACTCGCTAATGTTGACTTTGCCTTAGAAAGATAATTATGACTACTGTAGCAGCTCAGACAATTAAGAGATAAATATGTTAGACATACAACACAAAAAATAGGATATCATTAAGATACTAAAGGTTGAAAGGAAGCTGAGAAGTAAAGTATCAGTGGGGAAATAAAGCTCACGGCTGTTATCTCGACAGCACTTCAACACTTGAAAAGCGTACTAGCATCACATAATTAAATAACCACAATAAACTTCCTCTTCTCTATCGCTACTAACAACTAATTCTCAGGGAGGCACAACTCGCCCGGTGAGGAGGGCTTCCTAACACAGTACCTCCATTGACAAAACCGAGTGGCTGCTAGGCAGAGGGCAGTTAGGAGGTGAAATCTCAGTTYACTACAGAAATCTCAGAGCTGCTCTGTAACAAAACCCGCCCTGCAGCATGTTTTAAAATCCAGCCTCTGCTATCCTGTGGTACTGCTGTTATATTGCCTGTATCATTGACTTCTCACTGTTTTGTTCCTGATTCCATATACCTATCAGCCCTGTAACTTGTCTGTGTAAGGAATGTATTGAGGAAAAAGGAAGAAACAGGTAACTATGCTGCACACAGTGTGCATCATGAGCCATCCGGGCAGAGCCATCATGGGGGAAAGGGACTACATATTCGACATCCCTGCATACAAAGGTGTGGCACAGCTCTGCTTGGTTTGACAGCACACACACACACAGATTTTCATTTCTACAATTATATACCGTACTGGTAAGAGAATGCAAACTAATTACAGTTCCACCACAAAATACGGATGGGGAAAAAAAATAACAATGAACCCATATTCCTTGTTAAAGTAATTCTTACCAGTTTTTCCAATTTCCTTCATAGCTATATTTCAAAGCAAAAAGAAACCATTACAACATCAACCCGCAAACAAAGCACATTCTGGTCTTATCTAGATTGCATTTTAGTTTGTTCACCTGTAATATCCTGGCTACAGCAAGACCTGTGAAAGGCACTCAAAGCTGCAAATCTGAACGTAGGTCACCAACCTATTCAAGAAATGGCAACCTACGTCTTCTGGCAGAAAACATAAGACAGAACAGAATTCTGAGAAAAAACAAGAAACACTCCTGGGTTGGGGAATAGCTGTTCTATACAATGCTCTTGCGGTCTTCTGAAAAATCTAAGTAAATAAATAAACAAATAAATAAATAAATGTTAAGAGCAGTACCACCAGTCTCCACAAGTAGGTTAACGTCACTTTGTGATTAATGACATTGAGGGGAGCTATAAACCTAACGAAAATACTTAATTTTAATCCGTTACTACAACACGGCCTTCACACTGTGTCTAGCAATAAAGTTGGATGGAAGATGAACAATGAGAGCTTAAACATCACAGGGCTGTCTCTCTGCAATGTATTCAAATTATTTTTACCAAAAAGGCAAGATTCCATTCAGAATAACGGGAGTTTTCACATCTGATCTTTTTTCTTGAAAGTATGTTTCATCTAAAAGACATCAATATTAATAATTTTCAAATAAATCAATTCAATCTGTATTTTTTAAAAGTTAAACAGAAAGCTGAAGTCTAGGGACACATCTGCTTCAGCTACATTGCTTCCAGCTATCTATGTAATTACTGGTATTTTCCTCCCCATAAGCCTCTCATTTCATCCCTGTTGCCKTGTGCATATGGATAGACAGTTTACCAAAAATAAGTATTAGTGACATATCAAAACAAGCTCCTGCCACAGGCAAGCAGACTGCCTTTACCACTTCTACCCTTCCAYTGTTTTGCAACACACTCCCCTCCTGTCCTTACTCACTGACCTTTCTACAACCACTCTGTCCTCGTTTCTTACATTTATTGCAACAAATAAATCCCTCTTCCCCCATCACAGCGCTGTCCTATGGCTCCTTCAGTTTCTTCCACTCAGTTTCCCACACATCCTACACAAAAATGCGTACATATATAAACCAAATGAATAAACGAACTCATGTAAAATATAAAGGGGTTGTAACATATTCCACTCTGATTTTCATTTGTCTGTTCCCCACTTTGGACTACAGCCACTGTAGAACAAATAAACCTCTGTGAGACAAATGCACAGCACTAAAGAAACAGACAGTTTTTCTGATGTCTGCATTCATAGTTTTATATGTCTACAGGGACAGACAATTAAACCCTCAACACATACAATCCTCCTGAATATACTTCTGAAGTACTACTATCTCTACTGGAAAGCAATCAAGGGTTTCATTTTAAAATGAATACTCCACAAAAGAATGAAAATTGGACCTCTATCCAAGCCATAAAGGGAATCAAATGATTCTTTATTTTCTTTTCCAAATTGCAAATTTGCAGTTTCACCCCCAAACCGTTAAATCTGCAGGAATAAGAACATCAGCTAGCTTAGTGAACCACCTGAGTAACTTTTTCCAGCCTAACTTCTAACTATAACAACTTGCTATCAAACTGCCAAATACACAGCGCTCATTTCTTTCTGTGAATCCAGCTGTCATTTTTCCCCCAAAGCTTTCTCAGTACCAACTCTTTCAGTGCCAAAAACTTTTCACAGATACACATAATTTTGCAAAACACATATGCTCTATGTATGGCACATGAAGTCAATTAACAAGTTTACTTACTGAATTAAAAGATGACACACTACAGTAAAACAAAACTCTTTTGGAGACAGCAAACACATCAACTTTCTCCTCCCTACTATGCGATACTCTCACAAGGAATTTTAAGGAGTTCTGAAGTCAGTGTATATTCCGAATACCCCAGAAAATCTTTCACACTTATCTCTCCATGACAGCTTTCAGGCTATAATCCCCACGAAGTTTCTGATCGCTAGCACATAGCGATTAACGTAAGACATGTTCAGGCTGCAGAAGCCAACAGGCAGAAGACACGCACTGGGGAAAATACATTAAATAAAAAAAGAAAGAAACCAGTACAAACTAAAATCACATACCTTTTAACTGATCAGCTACCACACTCTGACCAACTCGCTCAATCACCTTTCCATCCTCCATTTCATAACGGTCATCCAAATATTTTGCAGTAGCTTCTGAAATATGGACTTTTCCAGCCACCCCCAGCTGTTCCATTAGATTGGCCAAATTGACATCATTGGACCACACATCAAACTTGAATCTCCTCATTCCCAAAATGCCACACAGAACTGTCCCAGTATGAACACCAACTCTCATGTTCACCATTTCCTTCTTCTCTTGGCAAAATTGCTCAATAGCTTTAATCATACCTAAGCCCATTTCAATGCAGCAGTAAGCGTGATCTGCCCGAGGCTCTGGGCAACCAGCTACGCAGTAGTAACAGTCTCCCAAAGTGCTTATCTTCTCACATTTAGTGTCCTCACACAGCCGGTCAAAACGGCCAAACAGATCATTCAGAAGTCCCACCAGAGCATGGGCAGATTTATTTGCGCTCATTTTAGTGAAGCCAACAATATCTGCAAACAAAATGCTCACTTGTTCTATCTGCTGCATTTTAAAAGGACGGAATATTATGGGGGTTTTCTGTATGGAGGGCTTCTTCTTCCTGTTTTTGGGGCTTGAGGTGGAGTGACGTTTGACAGAGTTTTCACTTTCATCATCCCCYTGTTTCATTAAGTCATCAGCTATTATTCTTGGCATAACAGAATGAATCATCCTCTCTTTCAGGGCTTTTTCTACTTCCAAGTCTTTTCCATGCATGATTGATTGCCCCACTTTCAGGAATGTGCTTCTTGATCTGACTTCGGACATGATAAATAGATGAATACCGATTGCATGGATGCAGATGTGAAGGAAGGCTTTGCTCAACAGTTCCCAGTAAACTGCGCTGGCTCCAAGAGGCGTAAAACAGTTTTCATCACGGAAGTGATACCCAAAGGTCTCGAAGAGAACTGAGTAAGAGAGTCCCAGAAACAAGCTTAAATACAAGGGTAAGTGCATCACTGTGTAAAGCAACAAGAGCACTTCAATACACATAGAAAAACTGCCTACTTGAGAAAGGCAAGTGTCTGTGGGATTTGCTGGGGGAGTCTGGTTGGACATGTCACCGCTTCCTGAGATAGGTGTCAGAACCTGGAACTGCGGAGCAAGAGTCAATGCAAAAACCAGGAGGGTGAGCGTCAGCGAAGTCCACACATAATGGCGGGCATAAGTCTTGGTGAAAGTGAACATAAAAAACACTACACATACCAAGAGGAAGCACAGAGCTGGCACCATGAAAACAATCAGTTTCTCTTTCATGTGTATGCCAAAGTAGATTCCCCAGAGCAGACAGGCCACGCCGATATAGAAGAGGGCATAGCGAAACCTGCGCCGGGTCTGTGGGAAGCACCGCTCCATACAAGCCTCTTCCAGGTTGTTGGAGTCGAATTTGGGGTTCCACCATTTGGAGGAAGCCCTCTCGAAGAGCTGTGGCAGCTTCTTCTGCCGGCGGAGGCCACCGCCGCCGCCTCCTCCAGCTGCCCGGCGGGTGCCACCCGACTCCCCCGAGCTGCAGCTGGATGAGATGCTGTACTTGCAGTGCTTGGCCGAGGAGCAGCCCTGGTGCTGCCTGGGGTTGATTTTCACCGTCACGCTGTTGCTGTCTCCGCTGGAGTCGCAGCTCACCTCGGTGCTGTGGTGATGCAGCAGCTGCTGGTGCGGTGGGGAAGCCATGTTGTCAAGTCCTCCTTAAGAGCTTTGGAGGAGTTGGCTCTCGGGGCGACCCTCGCGGCGGAGTCGCTCTCAGTTGGCTCCCGCAGCGGCCGAGAGCGCGGGGGCCCGGCGGGGCAGGCCTGGCGCGCTCCGCCGCGCACCTTCCGAGCCGGGCAGGGCAGAG
>NW_028186374.1:11708-56320 GCF_003343005.1 Rhea americana | reverse complement strand
GGCGGGCCTGCCCCCGGCCCTCCGCGGTCCCCGCGGCGCTCCCGCTGCCTTACGCGCGTGGGTCGCGGCGTGGCTGCCGCCGCCACCCGCTGCCCGCCGCGCCTCGGCGGCTTTTAGAGCCCTGTTTGCCCGAAAAAAAAAAAGAAATGCCACGGCTGGCAACGCTTATATTTGCCGTGTGCAAACAAAATGCGGCCCGACAAACAATTTAGCCTTTCCACATCCTCGCCGCGTCCGCTGGGAGGGCGGACACTTTTTCCCCCCCTCTCCTTTCCCTGTCTTCGCTTGTTTATAGCCAATGCTCACTCACGTGCCATTTGTTCCCTGAATTTTATTATCTCTTCCTCCCAGGTGGCTCCTATCTTTCCCTCCTTCACAAGGTTTCCTGCTCCCTCGCAGTACTTTCTGCAGCTTCTTCCCCTGTTTTTTTCCCCCCTTCCTGCTCCCCTTCCTCGCCGAGGCCCCACTGATGCGTCTGGCTGCCCGAATCCGGCGCTGTCTGCCTCCGCCACGTCCGATCGGTTCGGAGAACCTGCTTAGCCCAACGCCGAGTCTCTTGTCTTCTTAAGAGAAGATGTCATTGAGGAAAATGCCGTCATTTTTTAAATGCTAATAAACAATACATTACCACGCAGATATTGAAACTGAAGCTTGTATTTTTTTCTCCATTTCCTTTGTAATGTTATTAGTCGCCGTGTGATAACRGGCTGCAAAGATACGGGTGGGGGGAGTTTTAGTAAAAAATAAATCACATTTTCTGAAGTCCTTAGCGGCCAAAATAACCTATAATAAAAGAATCCCAATCAATAATAGTAATTGCTTTGTTTTTGCTGTAACACAACCGTCCCTCTGATATCAACTGATAGCTCGGCTGATCAATATTTTATCAGGAGTGCTGCTCAGGAAGAAAACGCTCCCTTAGCTGACCGCACAGGAAGGCAGGAGAGCCTCCGGGGCTGGCCTATTAATTGACAAATTTACTTAGACTTCTTTGCAGCCTTTTTATTGATTCATCTATATGGGCTTCAAGAGGCATTTTTAACTTCAGAGAAGAAGATGAATTTATTTAAGCTAGAGGCTAGCACCTTCAAAGATGTTGCAGAAATTTGGTCGAAGAGGGAAGGACACTTTGTAGCTCAGAGGCATAGAATTAAGGTGCAASTACTTAATTTCTTCCCTGGCTTTGTGAAAAAGATAAATGGGATAGGAATACCTATTTTTTTAGTATTATATAAGACTGCAAGGTATATGCTATTGCAGAGACTGAGTAAGTTGAACTTTGAGGTGTAAGCAGTACTGAAATTCAAGCAGAACGCATAGGTAGGAAATAAATAAAACTTGGATTATCTAGTACATAGCAAAAAGAGATGCCCCTTAACTTTATTACTGAAACCTACTTGGGTAGGCTTCAAGTTGATTTTGCAGAATATCAAAAACGAAGCTGCAGGGGCATGCCTTCGTTCAGAATGAAGCTGAAGGGGCGCCGCCAAGCCTTCGGTTGTGCGTGTTTAGCAGTGGATGACCGAGCAGGAGGAGGTGGCTCGGGCCCACGCGTGCGTGTGCGGAGCTCCCCCGTGGTTGCGTGTTCACGCCATCGCAGGAGAAGCAGGTCAGGCCTGCAGTTGCTGTCAGCACGTGGTTGCAGGAAAGGGAGGACGAGCAGAGGCAGCGGTGGGACCAGCTGGGAAGCAAGAGAAATGTGTCTTGTTCGCCCCATGCTCAATAAAGCAGGACTTTGTGTAGCAAACGAAACAGGATCACATCAAAGCTACCAAGTGCATCACAAGTTTTCACTAGAGTAAGCCGCATGACTCCAAATATCGTCTAGCTACAAGTCAGAGACTGCTTTTGATCTCCGAGAATGAAGTGGGCTCCTCTTTCCCAGCTTAGCCTACTGCTTCGATGGACACTGAAATGAGGCTGAAGAAGGCATCTGACTTGCCGAAATCCTAATTTGGCAAGCTTCAGATCCCAGCTTTTAGCCCTTTCAGGATCCTTTCTCCTCTGAGGGAGCTGCTGGCAGGCTCATCGCCTCCCACTGTGCTCCTCCTTTCGATCTTCTGGGCAGTACGTTAGTGCTATCACGTCCCCAAACCAAACCTGTCTGGGGTTCAAAACGTGAAAGCAGAGCTGCTAAGAACTGCATTACTGCAAAGTGCCGCACCGTGGCTGCTCACCAGCCCAGCCATTCCCCAGCTTCTTTTGTTGTTATCAAATTCTATTTATAATGGCCATGCACGCTCCGTATGCAGGGGGGAGACCTGAGAACCTGTGTTTATTAACTCTGTACTGCCTGGGGAAAAGCTGGTGCTGCATTCCAAAAACCTGCGCTTCACAATCGGTTCTTTCGTCATTTTTCACTTCACTTTATCATGAAAATTTTTCCTTATTGGATTTCAGAAGTAGCTTAAATACATGTAAGCAGGAATCAAGAAATGCCAGTGATGCTTGTACTTATTTCAAGTATTTGGGTAAAATTTGCCTCAAAGGACAAATAGTGGTTCAAAGTCGTATCTGTTATTTTCCCATCTGTTTTCTGTCTTGTTTCCCGGAGGACTTTAATGCCGTGGAATACAACATAGTTAGTGCGTCCCTCTAAACCAGCGTCTGAGTGGATAAAGTCTGCAGCATCCTTTACGGAAGAAGCCTCTTCCTGGCAACTGAAGTTAGCACATTTGATACAGCTAGAAGCTCAGTATTGATTTTGAGTTCAGTATGAATTTCAGTATCTGGTAGTTCTCCCATAACAAATCCTGGCTGCCCTTCCAAAACACACTGCAAAGGGTTTCCTTTCTCAGAGCCTGCCTTACAGGAAGTACTCTACAGCGCAATAGCTAAGGCAAACGCATATTCTACTTGCACATTTATTTAAAATTATGCTGCTAAATATTTAGTGTACAGAATTGCATTTGCTTGCCTTTTCGGAGGCACAGCTTCCTCTGCTCTTCTGGTTAGCTTTTGTTTGACATTCATAACATTGCCCTTCAGTTTTCTGATGGAGCTGCATGAAACCATTTAGCGGGGGATTTCTTAAAGTGCGGCAACCCACATGATCCTTTTTTAGACGTCGCAGGCTGCCTTCATGAGGCAGAACTTGGTCCATTTAAAGAATATAAGACAGGAACTGCTGCCTAGAACAGCAGAGAAATACTTTAATGCTTGGCTATCTGGTGTAGCTGGGGAGGAGGAATGCTATTTAGAAGTTTATGGCTTTTATTGCATGTTGACAAAGCAAAACTTACAACCCGAAAGAAAAATGTGGCATATATGCCGCAGACGGAGAGTGTTCATCCTGTCTGTCTCTGGATASAGCATAAATATTGGAGGAAAATATGTTAAAAACCCTATTTATACATCCAGAGGCAGTAAGACTTAAGAGAGATGCTGCAGATGCCTGATTCCCTTCTTCCTTACTTTGATATGCAGCAGAATCTCCCTTTCTGACAAACTTCTGCATGCTTGCTGGCTGGCCTGGCATTCATCCTGAGCTTTGGTCTGAATCCGGATAATCTCCAAGTAAAAGAACTCATGTTTTCATTAAGAAAACGACTTTTCTGACTTCCGTTCTCAAACTGACATGTAAACATTAGAAAATATTTTGGAAGACCGTTACTCCTCCATGCATTTTAAATTCAGAGAAATGATGATAGGTATTTTGTGGTATTTATTTCACTTTTCTGTAAAAGAAGAGCCCAAGGATTACCTCTGGCATCTTTTCCATGTGAAGTGAAGGAAACTGAGTGAGTGGTGTATTCTTATTTTCTCAAGGCACTTTTTTTWAATTATTATTGCATTCTGCAGTTCCATCCTTCTGAAATTGTGGTTCAATTTAGAATTTTCAGATTTAATTCATAATACTGACACAATTTCACGTCCCAAGTGAGATGYACAGATGAAATAAGCAAGTAAAGCAACAGAAGATCTTTTCATTTGATTTGTGCCTCGAGAGGGAGGATAAAACCTTGCGCACCTGAACGGGAATAACTGGCTCCTACAGGACCAGTATTTTACTTGCTGGCTTTATRGTTGCCTCATTTAAGTGACCTCCTAAGCTGTAAGCAATACAGATAATGCCACTTTTTTTTGGCAAAACGTCTGCCACCAGGAGGTGGCTTCACTCAAATATGCATTTCTGGAAGAGGAAGACAAACTTTAAAATGTATTGCTTATTCCATTCATAACAAGAAGTTCCCTTGACTTGCCAAGCAGCTGAATCAGCTTGGGCACATCACTCTTGAGTCAGCAAAGACTGAAATAGAAACTTGTTCCATTTCTGAGCAAGGGAAGTAACACCGTTGCCTACAAATACAGCCACATCTAATATGCTTTTATAACTACGACTCCTCAGTGGAGAAACTTTGATGCCAGTTCTCTTGTTTTWTTTTTATTTTTTAATGTCATTTTCTTATTTGAAATGGAAATGTTAAGATTGGTCGGAATGGAGCGTAGCTGGAAATTTCCTGATGTGGAAGCCCCAAGGAACRAACAGCAGGAGAAGGACTGCACAAATGGCAGGCACTGGGTGCACTAAGCATCAAGATCCCAGTACATCTCCTTGCATCATCTTAGGACATCCAGATCAGGGAAACAAAGGACAGCCTTAACGAAGGGACAGCCTGCGATCAGACTAAAAAAACACCTCAGCCATTAAGATATGATGGCACGAAGACAGAGGGCAGGGTAGGAGCCATGAAACAGCCAGATAAGAAGACCGAGAATAGTGAGCAAAGCCTAGTAAGTGGAATATGATGGAGAGACAAAAGATCACAATCAGGTATGAAATAGGTATGAAAAGGCAAACCCAAAATCAGTATATGGTCATCTATCTAAGATGAGCCCAGTGATGTTTGTGAGGAAGACTCCACAACGGGTGCCCCTTGTCCCCTGTGTCATGACAAGGATCCTGAGCAGAYGCCTGGTACAAGCATTTCGGTACCTGCTGGCTGGACAGACTACTAGGACACATATCTCTTTGCACTTGTGAGTGTGAATGAGATGGCTTTTGTCTCAAGTTTGTTTAAGGATAAATCGTCTTCACCTCCTGTAAGGTCTTGCATTGAGGGCTGCCGCATTGGTGCTGCAATGTTGCAACATTATTTCCTATAAGGATGGCAACAGATTCCTGTAAAATGATCACTGATTTTAAAAATGACACTCTACCTGGAAAGTTTTGCAGTTTACATCAGCACTCAACTCTGATTTGGCAATGCAGCTAGAGTTCCCCTTTCCATAATTCTGAAATGGGTCTTTCTAAAAGAGAATTGTGACACAGGAAAAGATATAACAATACTTTGCACAGCTGCGAAGATGTTAATCCAAGAACCCCAAAGTAGAATTAAGTTGTTCTCACTGCCATGCCATGACTCCACTTTCTATTACAACACAAACAGCTGAAAATGGTGAAAATGACCAAGTGTTGCAGTCAAATAGTGGGAAGTCATGTTGTAAAGTTATCAGCAGGACTTCCATGAATATGTGGAAGACAGTGAAAAGGCATATGAAAATAGTCTGTATGCGATGTAAATTGTGGTAAGAGTTTCTATGGCTAGAAGTCAGGCTAATAAGTAGAAAAATAATGACAGCATTAATTGACGTGTTTTCACCTTTACAGGTTGCTTGGCTCAAAAGTTACCGTGCAGATATATCATCAGTAATTTTAGCGTACTGCAAACAGACAATCCTTAAAAATAAAATGTCGTAAGACTGTAAAGCAAACACCTGTTACATACCATGAATAATCTTAGTTTTTCCCTTTATACATATTGTAGGCTAATCTCAGTCTTCTGGTCCTAGTGAATGTCTGACGCAGATGCTTTGGTTAAGTCTTCTGAGCTGGCTTCTCCTTCCATAAAGGACAGGCAGTTCTGGCAAACAAAAATACCAGCAGCGCTTTTTGAAAATTGAGCAAATGAGATGTCCAACCAATACTGGGCTATGAGAGAGAAAAAAAAAAAATCTTTGACTTGGGGAAAATCTTGATGCATTTTACTTTCTCTGGATTTTTTACTTCCAGCTCCCCTAAAAGAAGGGTTAGATGCCACAGACTGTCCTGTGCTGCAGTGCTGTCTGCTCCCCTCTGCTCTTAAAGATCTTGCACATATTCTCTTTTACCTGTGTTACATCAAAGGTTGYGTGATCCTGCAAAATAAGGAGTATGAAGCCAACAGAAACAGAACGATTTTCTGTTATTGTAGCTGACTTTTTTAGACAAYCTGTCTTCATATCACAGTTTTGGTGGGAAGAGCCGAAAGGACAAGCAAAGTTTCTTCTACAGGAACCCTCAGAACATTTGCCTGAACTATTCATATAATCTTACAGGCAAGTTTGTGCTTATGGTGATGCATGGTACAGGATTTTCCAGCGTAACTACTGAGGAATCAATAGAGATTTAAAGGAATTGACATTTGTGCAATGTGTGTGAACATTGCAGTGCGTAATTTATCATCTTGTGATTTGTGCAACAGGCCAGTGGCAGATTACAACACATTTTCTATTTAGCTTTTTAGACTATTCAAATGAGAAGAGGTGAGGAATGAGAGTTTACGCACAGATTTATGCAATCATCTTTTGTACGCTACACAGGCTTTGAAGTAAGCCCTGCTGCAAATCCATAGAAAATTTTGGCTTYGGGATTGTAGAGCCATGTAATATACAGCAGCAAGTGCTTCAGGGAATTACACAACTTAAAACTTCGTAAAACATTTGCTATGCACGTACCACGCCCTTTCTAAATTTTGGGTTTTGAGGACAAGAGGATTGCCGTGGCTTTTTGGAGACTTGGTCCCTGGTCTCGTTTGAGCTGTGATAGGAAGAYGACGCTGCGTACTGCTGGGCTGGAAGCGAGTATGGCAACAGCCGTTATTGTCTATGAGATAAGTGTTAGATTTGAAGAGGAGCAGAGCGTTCCTAACTGCAGTGCATCTCTTAATAGCGTCACTCTCTCTTTCCTTGCCTCAGAACATCACACAGAATGTTAACCACAAATCTGTTATTCTGTAGCATGAATGCCAGAATCATTAAAAAAAAACCTTTATAATATCAGATTTTTGGTGATTTTTGTCCATAAAAGGTAAAGAGAGCATTCTTCTGAGCTATTGCTGAGATTTCACCTGAGTGGCTGTAACTGCTCTGCTGCCTAGGAATACAGATGACCTGATGCTCTCTACTCCAACCTGAGTAGATATGATCTGAGAAATTTAGCAATGATGTCTGATTTTAAAAAGTAAACTGGAAGGGGTTGAGAAAGTCTTGTCTCAATCTTCAGTTTGTCTTTAACAGGATTTCTACACACTTGTGTTCTACAGGCTCAGAAAGGGCTACAGAGGATGCCTTCAAACACAGGAACAATTCTTATTTCAATGCATTGATATAGCAGTAGRGTTAAGACTTTGATGGAACAAAATGTTATACAGGGCAATCTGACTTCTATTATGTTAGTGTTGTGATCGAAATTGTAGTGGCCCAACACAATCCACTTTGATTCTACTGCTGTGTGATAGATTTTGCATTTGTATTTATTATTTCATTCTAAACTGGTCYCTGCTGTACTTTATACATTCTGGCTTAAAGTTTTTATTTACAAATAAAACCCTATGTTGAGAGATCATTGTTGGGGATTCAGAGCCAAGTACTTAAAAATACAAAAAGAAGATATTATTTTAGCATTTTGACAATATTAGCTTAGTATCCTTCACTTACTAACAATTGCAAAAAGCCACARAATTAAAATGAGGCATACCATGTTCTCAGACATATGAAAACACTTAGCTTGCCTCAGGAAGGAAAAAACCAAAAAAGCCAATATATGAATACACCAGTAAATAACTTGCTTCTATGTTCTCCTTAAATACAACCCCATGTTCTTCTGCTTTTAAATGCTGATATGTGGAAAGAATATGACCAACAACCCAGTTATAAATTGGGCTTTGCATCAGGGCTGCAAAAAACTGGGAGCTCCATCCCTTTCCTCTCTTTCTGAAAACAGCCTCTGGCACTTTCTGGGGCAAGTCATTGCCTGTAACATATTCTAGGATTCGCTTTCCAAATAATATCCTTGGAGTGCTTGGTAATCTGTGCAGCTTTGTAATTTTTGCTGGGATATYGATGGACCTTGAGAGCAAAGAGCAGTAAATACCTTCCAGACAATTCTGTTCAAACCCGTGTGCGAACGCAGGATTGTTACTCACCCCGCTCTGTTTCCAGGGAACAAGACAGGAAGAAAGTGTTGCTCAAAACACAAATGCATAGGACTTTGACAGAGATTGCTATCTCATCTCCTAGTCATTTTTACTTATGTTGCTGCCTGACAACTGCAGTATATTATGGAAATAAAATGTGAAGTCACCCACGTCTGGGCTCAGCTATTTCTGGACTAGACAAATACATTAAATACCTCTTGATGGAGGTAAGAGAAAATATGTACTTTTACAGCCTCGGACAAATATCAAGCCTGTTGTACTGARAAAACAGCAAATGTTTGATAAAAAAGGTGAATTGAGGGCAAAAAATAAAAAGCATATGGAATAATGAAATGGAATGACAAATTATACAGTGCAGCAGCCTACGAGGACTGGGGAATGGGGCCTTCATCCTTTTTAAGACAGGAGAATCTTCTTGAAGTGGGTAACAGGAGCGCCGATAGCCACACCTGGTAAGCTAGAACAAAATAAGCCTGAAACAGGAGCCCTGCTGCTAGAACTTATGCATGAASTAACCACGAACTGGTACCACGAACTAGGCGAGTTATTCGCTGGAGGAAATTGGTACAGATCACGTTGCCTGCTGTGTTACTAGGTGTGACCTGTCTTGTCACCACACGCCTGAACCAGTCCCAGGTATTGTCTAGTGGTTTGGTAAACTGTTTCCTAAAGCCACTCTGAAGACCAGACGAGGAACAAGTGCATGCAGAGGCTGAAGGTGCTTCCCAGTATTTCTCCAACGCAAACAAACAGACCGTGCAGCAAAACAGCTCAGTTATTAAAATTAAATTCCCAGCGGCCTGGAGAACACATTCCTGAAAAAGGTACAAAGTTAAAGCATTGGCTGAAAATGTTCTAAAGTTATTGCATCTTCTTCCATGTGATATTTCAACACGCAGCAGTAATGACCTCAGTCTCTTCCGAGGCAGCTCCCCCAGTATAGGGGGTCCTATATGAGTACCAAAGTGTGTTACATTCTACAATAAAAAAACTCTAGTGGTTTCAGGAGACACAGCCACACATCCATTGGGAGAGAAAAGGCTCTGGCAATAAAGCAGAAGAGTGGGGGTTTACCTAATCCTGTAGAAAAGCAGATTTATTATGCTAAGGGGCTTTCTCCCATCTCCTGATTTCTCCTTTATTATCCTTATTTCAGTTCCTTCCTCAGCTTTGGCTCCACGGAAGAACAGTGAAAACTTTGTTCCTTTTCTGCAGTTTTTCACTTTCAGGTAACACACATTTATTACATCCCATTTTATTAAATCCCAGCTGCACAAAGCATAACAACTTCCATGTTTTATTTTTAGGGTTAAGAGTTTCTCTTCTGTTATGTCATTAGGAGAGAAGGACAAGGAGGAAATGGTGTTTCCATAAACTTCCCAGTTAATAGAACAAAAAATATTTACTTTTATGTAGATTATGCTATGCATTTCATCACTTCTGTCTTTGCCCCTTCTACATAGGTGTCCAGTAGGGAGCTCAGACAACACGGCAAAGACATCTACAGCTGCCTGCAAGTGTGCTCCCTCTCCCCCCRCTATTCTGTTTCTTATCCTCTCATACTGAAGCACTGTTTCCAAGAAAAAGCAGGCAGATGACGGCTACAACTGGATCATACATGCGAGAAAAATGCCAGCAGAGTAACATAAACAGGAAGGCCACACGCCACCTAATTTCAATTTCATAGCCTGAACCATTTAGGCTACTAATTAGGGATTTGTCCTTAATCTGCATCTTTTGCCTCCTTTTGTTGCAGCATGAGGCGTACGAGTGCCGTATCACTTTACAGTTGGTTTGTTTTGGATTAACATGTGTTTATTTTTACCAGATTTTTCATGCTCTCCTGCCTTGTCTGCACCACAAGACTGGTTAGACTGGGAGGCAGAGTTCAACACTTTCGTATAACATCAACCTTGCAGGAAATGTGGGCGGTGCCCTCAGAAACATAATCATCTTCCTAGCCACAGCCAGTCTGAAAAGTAACTTGTAACCAACCTTCTTCTGGAAGAGGAGGGTTTCATTAACCAAACACAACTCAACACCAGGCAGCAACYAAAGCTTGTTGCTACCATGACTTTCCCAACAACATATGGCATCAATAATTTACCATCACTGATAGATGAGCACTTTTTTCTTCAACAGAGGAGAACTTAAGGTGATCCCTACCTGGARCCCACCAGCACTGCTCTGCTCCTTTGCTAGAGCCAATCCTAGAGAGCTCTAACAGGCTGACATGCAGAGTTCTTGACAGTTCCCAATGCCAAGAAGTCTTCTAAAGGAGTTCTCATGCAAGGGACATAACATTAAATTGATAAGAACAGATCCCACTAGGAAGCGATGTGGCCTTGCGCTTCCCTCTGCAGTGGTGTAGCCTGTACCCACCACAACACAAGGGTAGAGCGGGGGTTCAGCAACTTGCTGCTCCCTTGTAAAGTCACCCATGGAAGTGGCCACATGATAGTGCTCAGGAGGCTTTTTGGCATTGGATAGCCTGTCTGTGAGTTAGAAAATTCCCATGTCCCATATATGAACAAGCACAATACATATGCCAAGTCGTGGCAGGCACTCGAGGAAAAGCTACGAGCCCTTGCTCAGGGTGCTCATCATCTGGCTTCAGTACATAGCCGGTCATATAGAATAGGCTTGAAGACAAGCCAGTCCTGGAATCTGGAGATCTGAACGTTTGTCCAGATCTCTGCTGTGGCAGGAAACCTCCAAGATCTGACCTGTTTCTGCACCTCTTTCCTTGCAGCCAGGGAATTCTTTCAGTGTAGCAGTGTGGGGCCTTAGCACGCTTGCTGAAAGATTTGCCCTTGTGTTTTARTCGTCTTAATCCTCATGCCATGCAGAGCTATGCTCCAGCAGGATCGACTCGTGTGACAGAGGATGTGAGGGACTGGCAGCAGCCACTATGAGCTGATTTCATAAAATAGTAATTTGTTGAAAAAAATAACTTGCCACTAACCTGGAAGCCAGGAATCCTTCTGGGCTCTGCTCTCACTAGTCCTTCAGAAAGACAGGAAGGGAGATTGCAAGCTGTACATTCTCAGCCTGAAAGCCAGACTCCTGGGCTCTTCAGCTGCAGGAAGCAAGCATGCAAACTGAGCATCTCCCAAGACACCGCAGGCTGGGATGCAGCATCCCCGCTGYACCTGAAATGCAGCTTCATCTGCTCTAATGCTAGCATTTAAATTAAATATTAGGCTTAAAAGCAAACATCCTATTTATACGAATAAAGGACGTTTGCAATCCCTACAGATACTGCATCAATGTCAGGCTGAAGCGCATGCAATTACCGCAGAGGCATCCTGGGCTGAGTGTGCTTCTGCTTTGGGTCCTCTAAACAGAGAGCAAAATTACACTGTCAAACACTACACTCCAAAATAGGTCATTTTTTAAAACTCTTAAATTTTACAGAAAATAAGTRGATACAAGCAGGGCTCAAGAAACTTCTTAGTAAGCTGTAGAGGTTACACTAAGTATCTTTGCAAAGTAGTAAAGGTTTAAGAAGTTTTCAAAATAGATTGGAAAGTGCATCAATTTATTAGCAAATGCAGCCCAATCTGCCTGACCATAGTGTTTAAGGGCTATTGTGAATAGCAAATGAATCATTAACTTTATTTACACTACAGATTTCTGCGTTAAGCTAGCTGTGTATTAAAAAGGCAGAATGTTCTTAGGGGAAAATGTAATTTTGAAGCCTACCAAATTAAAAACAACTGGAAGGTTTTTGCTTAGACTTCCCGGGGAGAAAGATCACCTTTGGCTTAACAGAATATGAAGTATTTCAAACCCACAGTAGAAGTTTTTCAAGAAAGTTAGAACTAATGAAAATGGAGGATTATAACTGTTTTGCAATCTTTGGCCTCAATCCTGCAGACACTTTCACACATGCTTAACTTTATGCGTGTGGTTAGTTTTGCTGACCTGAACRGGATTATTTACATGTGTAAAGTTAAGTGCATGCGTAAGTGTTTACAGAATGGCATTTTAACCATAGCATTTGTTACAAAAAATGACATTACATCAAGATCTCTAAATTTGACTCATCATGATTCTTTATCTTGAGAAAAAGCAAGCTGAGAAATTCAGGAGTTAAGATTCGTAAAACGGTCTGAAATATGCTCTCTTGTGTGAATGGGATCTTTTGTATCAGGTCAGAGCATTGTGCAATGAAGCAGACTTATTTAGCAGCTATTAAAAAACCCACCTTCAAATAGTTTGACTCTCTTGTTCATAAGAGGATATTGTCTGCATTTCTTTCCACTTTCCTAAGTATGTCAAGGCTAAAAGCTTAAAAAAAAAAGTTTGTTTAGCCATCAGCTGAAACTAAAAGGTTCCCCTTTGCTGACAGAAAGTAATTACTCACAATTTTTCTTAGATGATAGGAGTGTATTCTACCTGCTGTGAAGCAACATGTCAAAAAGCTCTGAAACYGTAATAAATCACCTCTGCGACTGTAGTTCTAGCATTTATCAGCTTGTTTCCATGCGCAAGCCAAACTGCCATTAAGCTGACTCACATTTTGGCATTTTGTGTTTATATACAAAATGACAATGTTTGCAAGCAATGGAAAAAAAAAAAAAAAAAAAAAAAAAAAACACGTAGTTCCACGGTACTGAGAGCAGTGCAAAAATCTTTCCTTTCTCCATTGGTTTTTCTTTCTTTTTTCCCCTCCAGCGACTCTGGTGAAGTTCCTCTACTGCAATAGCAAAGCTCAGCGGTGTTGCACAAAACCCGAGCGTGGTGCAGGAAGAAAGTACTGCCGACTTTGTCRTGCAGCTCTAAATGAAACTACTGCAGTCCCAGCAATTCAGCATTCGGCCTCACATAGCTGCTGCTGGCCCTGAGCCTTCACCATCTACCTTTTCCCCGCCCGACCGGGGCCTACGACGCCCCGGCCCCAGATCGGCCCCAATTTTGGCATACCCGGTCGCCCGCATAGCTCATCCCGTCTGTCCTGCTCCCACAACTGGATCCGCGTGGTGCTGCCAGCCTCCTTCGGGAGGCCAAAACATCAGCTTTGGCTCCCTGCTGCTCTCAGGACATGTTTTACACCGTCTTTGTAACACAARGTCCAAATCAGCTCTTTATGCGCTTAAACTATGTCTTGATGTACTGTTTACTTTAAAGGTACTATTCCTGGCTCCGATGGCTTATTTGCTCCAGCGTTTGTTTTTACACGCTCAGCCTCTTTATCTCCAACTTCTTCATTCTTAATCTTCTCTCATCTTTTTTTTTTGCTTTTCCTAAGGTACTGAGGCAATGTTAGCAGATTAGAGAGGGGATCGTTTTCCATCACACTGCACCTGTAGCTTGGTTACTGGGACACCAGCAGAAGCCACAAAGCCTCAGCCGGGATTTTGGAGGAACAAGGTGAACGGTCTCACACTCGCCGGGTGACAGGTCTGGAGCCCRCGCGACTCGCCGTGGAGGCCTGGGTCGCTCTGCACGCAGCGACGTCGCCCGGGCCCGCGCCCTTGCTGGGGCGAGCGCGGCCCGAACCTCCCGTGTGACGTTAGTCTCCGGAGTCGATGGCCGTTACAACGCCGCAGGGAAAAAGCCCTCGCGGCTGCGCTGGGGACGGCGCGGCTGGAGCACATCGATGGCGATCGGCCGCTTCGCAGCTCGGCRTCGCTGCTCACGCGGACGCGCGCAGCCGCGACGAAAACCCCTCCCGAGGTCACCTGCGAACAAGGAGCAGCGAGGCAGTTGCTCSTGTTGTTGCTCGCCTGCCTCCGCTCCGCACACGGACTTTAGCTTGCCGTTACCCCGACCTGCCTCTCCTTGCCTCCCCGCGATTTTAACCGGGGCCTGTGTCCTCCCAGCTCATTGCAGCCCCAGGTGTCACGGGACAGAGGCAGAGGAGGGTCCCGCAGCAAGCGGGTTGCGCGCAGGCCGGGAGCGGGCCGCAGCCACAGCCTGGCCTTCAAAAGACACGGCTCGCTTCACAGAGGAGCGACGACGGGGTACTCACCTAGCRTTGAACAGCAGGAAGGTAACGTGTGCTTCAGCCTGCAGAGAGCATCCCGGGCAAAAGCTTTATATATAGCTTACGCGCAGTCGGTCCATCTTCRTAGCCAGCAACCATGCCTCGGGGAGCCTCCTCGGCACCCAAAACCGGCTGAAGCACAGTTTGTCTTTGTTGCAGGAAATTAGAGAGGCTCCTTACGCGCCCTGCTGCCCGCGGGGCACAGCCTTATTTACGACGTATTACTTCTGGAGCGCTGGCAGTGGGTCTGGCAGAGCGTGGGAGTCAAATACAGAAAAGTCTCTGCTCCACCAAGCTTGCAGCCCACAGCACGGACAAAATATACTGAAAAAGTGGTTTTTTTTTTGATTACTTCCCTGTTTTCTCTGTGTTGACAGTTTCCCCATCTCCAGTGTTAGAAAATTTCAACGCGAGAAAGCAAAGGCCTGAAGAGAGCATCAGATTAAATAGGTGACCGCGTACCTGGAGTGCGCTGGCRCCGTAACACTGCCCTTATTTTGGCATGGGCTCAGCCTGCAGCTGCAGCTTACACAAAATTTCCACAGGTTGCAATTGGTCAGAAGCAGCTGTGGCTCCTGCCGGCCTTTCCTCTCTTCTATACATAGCAGCRCGGCGCTCGGCCTGCTCCCAACCAGCGCCATCAGGAGCAGCGAACAGGGTTAAGGAGAAAAGCRATGCAGGGGTCACGGGAAGAGGGAAAACAGAAAACACACCAGCCCCCCCAAAAGGAAGTGGTACAGGACAGATGTACTTGGAAAGCTAAAGCCACTTAGAGGATGCATTTATCCTTATTTCCTTCCACYGCTGCACAATTGCGCCGTTTTTTAACGGCGGGTAGTAGAAGAGCTGCGCTTCCAGCTGAAGACTTCTGCCCTGCGTAAAGGCACCGAATTTAATAGTAGACCCAGGAAAGCAGCAAGGTGACAAGGGGCTCCCCCGTCGGGCTGAGTTTACAAATCCCCGTGGCGACTAGGAATACACAAGCAAAAACGCTCCTGCCGCTAGCTGCGTGGGGCAGGACGCCCTGGAAAACAGAGCGGTGCTCCGGCTCCCGCACGCAGAGCGATTTAGTCACTTAAGCATCTAAGTCGCTTTATAAACGGTGCTTAAGCTCCCAAGAAAAAGCAGCGAAGTCACCCCGAGTCACTAAACGTGGAAGCGCCACCAGCAGAAAGCGCGCTCGGGGATGGCGCCCGCGCCGTGACGGCCGCCCCGACAAGCCCGCCCTGGCACGGTGCGGCACGGGACGGCACAGCGCGGCACGCCGGCCGGCCCCGCGCCGGGGCTGCCGCGGCCGCCCTCCATCCACGCCAGGGTGAGGAGCCCCGCTGCGACACCGCGAGGCCGCCCCGCAGCCCGGCCAAGTGGTGGCACGATCGGCGACGTGCTGCGAGCAAAGAAACGGTCCCAAGGCAAGAGCCGAACCACGCCGYTTATATACCGACATTTCTAGACGCAGAATCCAAATCAAACCAGCGGCAGCACCCTCTTAGCCTCTCTTCTGACAGCCTCTGTTAGGAGCACAGACTTGCTTAAGCTGCTCTGCTGCACCGTTAGGCATGTTGCGTTTTCAGTTGAAGCTAGATGATCTATCTCAACCATTGCTCTTCTCCATGTCCTGAACTGTCTGTGATAAAGATTATACCGTTTTAGCTGGAAGTTAAACCTTCATGGGTTTGCTGTGAAGTTGCTTTATTTTTCCATTACTACTGTTACTCCCTCTATTATTATTAGTATTAATTGCTCATTGCATATTTTTGCATACGTATGTTAGTATTTTGGAACAGCTAGTTTTTGCATTCTGTAATTAAATGCCCACTAACGAGTGCCTTATAAAAGCAACAACCGAATGAAATAATCTGAGAGTGTGCTACAATATTGTGTGATTACTAATGTGAACTACATGGCAGGTTTTGGTTGCTGCGTTTACAAGTGCAAAAGATTTCTGCATTCCCAGGTGCACAGCTATCTCATCTCCTTTTTAATTTAAATTTAGAATTTAAATTTAATTTAAAATTAAAATGTACTGGAAGAAGGAAAAGAGCTAAACATATAGGAGAGAGTTTTTTCACGTAATGGCAGTTGGATGGGACTTCACTTGAACTTAATACTAGCCTGCCTCCCCTCCTGCACAAGATCTTTATCTGCCTGGCCAAGAGACGGCGGTGCTGCGCTCTTGCGAGGATGATGCAGCCRTAGGAACCGGCTCGTGTTGCGGCATGCTGCTCTGGACACGTTCCTTCTCTTTGGAGACAAAGAGCAAATTCCCTCAAGGTGACGAGAGAATAGTCTCTGCAAAGAGACCCCTGTACCAACAACCCCCAAATTTGCCTACAGGTGGGCTGACCCGCTGTAACCTTGAGTTCAAAAGCACTTTACAGCTCACACCAGCTAACGGCTGGGCCCTTCGTTTCTGCTATTGATCTCCTTTTTATGCAGATTTCCTTTTCTGCAAATCCTCCTCTGAAGTGCAGTGCAGTGATTTTGCCCATGATGAAGTCCAATGGAAGCACAGGCATCTGATCTGAGGATCCATGGAGTCTTATTCTATTGGGGGAAGATCAGACCAGTCTCTTCTATCTTAAGAAAACCCTCCAGAGTCCTGCCTTCCACCACTCACCTCCCCCCCACACCTCTTCTTCATTTCCAAGACCTGAGGGAGCTTCCTGGGTTGACTGCTCACCGCCAGGCCTCYGTTCCCCCTTTACCAGGCAGTGTGCACCCTAAGGCGGCACCCAAAGAGGTTAAGATCATCTTCCCGAGCTCTGTGCTCCCGTGACTGCTCTGCCTCTGGCTCTTGAGATCGCTCACGCATCTGCATGCTGTGCCGCGTAAGGCAGTGACCTGTTCRGGGCCAACACCACAGGCTCTTTCCAGCCACATCCTTCCCAAGCAATCGATCCTGTGTGACATTGCTGGCCACCAGTCTGACTCTCATGTTTAAATATCTCCACAGCAGATCCATGCAGTCCAGGACCCAGACRGACATCTCCCGTGCCCACTTTCAAAACCACCCCCCTGGCAAGCCTTCTCCTGTCCCTTTTGCACATTATTCCCTCCCATGGTGGTTGTGTTTTGATCTGTTTGAAGTGTATGAATGATCTTCAGGGCAAGGCTTACATCTTTGCTTCCCTTAATGGTTCAGTATCATGCATGTATGTTTTGGGCAAAACATATTGATTATCGGGCTCTTTGCAGAAGTAAACTGGCTGCAATGTTCTGGCRTGAGATGTATGATGTTCAGCCTGGGTGATTTGAGTCTACAGCACTGAATACGAATGTCAGAAAATTAACCCTGGAGCTCCTCCACCCACGACTAGGAAAATGAGTTATGACAAAAAAAAAAAAGTCCAGTCCCTACCAGTAGACCCTTAAAAAACAACAGTCCGGAGATCGAGGACAGCCTCTTAGCCAGGCTGCCAGCAGTCCTCTGAGCTGCAGAAGTCTGGAGTGCCCCAAAGGAGGGGCTTGCACTCAAGGGCTGTTTTGTTTGCTCTGGTGTCTGTAAGCAGGCTGCTTGAGCAGGTCAGGCAAGCTGTGGACAACCAGATGGGACTAGCTGCTTTTCTGCTACATAGCTGTGATTATTAACTTTGGTACAGCAGATGGTTCATAAGACAGTTCAGGCTGGAATGGACCCTGGGATGTCTCTAATCCAACCTCCTGCTCAAAGCAGGGTCAGCTGCAAGATCAGACCAGGCTGCTCAGGGCTTTAGCCAGCAGGAATTTGAAAATCTCAAAGGACAAAGACTACATAACCTCACCAGACAGCCCGCGCAACACTTGACTCACCTCACRGCGTAGAGATTTTTCTTTGTATCCAGGCCCATTGGAGAAGCAACATTGCACTGAATGAAATTCAGCTCTGGGACCATGCAGTGCAGTTCCACACGTGTTTGGAGACCATGCAATGGGAGGGCAGCAGGGCCCGTTTTCCTCTTGTCAAGCAGCTGAACCCAAACCCCAGGTCCTTGGCAGTCCTTGGGTCCCAGGATGCTTTGGAGAAAAGCTAGAGGAGACCATAGTTGCTGCTGCTTTTGCCAAGGGGTTGAACGCCGCATCAGCCAAAATCAAGGGGGAAGTGGTGAAAACCTAGGTGTTGTCCAGCAGGTGTGAGCACAGAGCTGGTTGCCAAGGCAGGAAGGAGGAGAGCTGGACAGGAGAAAATGCAGAGGATTTTCAGCCTCTTTCAGCTCAGTCTGAGCCTTCGGCTTTGGCTGAGAGCAATCTGGAGGGAGCCAGGCAAGGGCTGAGCGCTCCAAGTGTCCCAAGGAATCAGAGCAGCAGATTTTAAGGTCCACTCATGGTGGAAGCGAGCAGCTTCATAAACATGCCACGTCTTCAGGGATATTGCATTTGCAGCATGGGCCATTTTTCAGGCATGCAGATTTGTTAGGGTGGCAGGTAGGGGAATTTGGGGCCCTAGCCGGTACAAGGCATGCTCCCACACCACGCGAGGCGGTTGTGGGACTGACCGCTTCCCCAGYCAGATGGGGACTGCGGGCTTCTTCGTACACCTCTCCGGTCATGTCGGCTACCATTCCCCACAGATCATTATGCGCACTACTGTTTGCGGGATGAAGACAAAGTGCAGATAGAACAGATTAGTTTGGCTCTCCAAGAACATTTCCAACCTCCTGGAAAGGCTGAGGAGAAAATCCTGGMTAGAACTGAATAAACAATTCACTGCAAGTGGCTAAGAACGTCACCTCCTCCGGGGGCTGGCACCCCGGACCTGTCTCACACATCTCTCGGCAAGTTACCTATGTGTGATCACAGATACAAAACTCACTTCCTTGGAATGTGGGATTCACACTTCTACAAGCATCCCATTTCCCAGTGTCTCACAGAGCAGCTTTGCTGGTAGCTGTACAGTGTGACTTACAACCCCCTGTGACAATCTTCATCCTCATGTTGTCCTCTCCCCTTGGTGCACAGGCGATGGTTTCTGGCAGGGATGCACGAGGGGGGATTTCGCCAGGGTGCTCAAGGCAAGGCCAACTGGCTCCCCACCCAGTCCCCCCTCTTTTGTCCCTGCCCTTAGGGGATCAGCAGCTGTGGATAAACGGACCCATGCGGCTTTGCTCGCAGACAGCGCACCTCAAACCCTCCCAGATCAGCCACTCACCAGCACGGCTCTTTCCAACATCGCAGACAGCACCAGTCCTGTTGTTGTGCTCCCCCCGTTTCTACGTGCTGGAGGACACACTGTTATAACCAGAGAGCAGCAGAGGACATGCTGATCTAGCTGGTGGAACAGGACAGCTGGGAAAATTGGTTGCCCCAGCTTTCCCAAGTGCTGCTGGATGTGAAGTGGCTCCTGGATTCAGCTGATGGGCAGGAAGCACCTGTGCAGGGCAAAGACCTCACACAGCTGGAGCACACACAAACACGCTTATTTTAGTCCAAAGCAAGGATATGTGCAAGGTGTATGAAACTCAGAGGCGAGGGTGTTGATGTGGCAGCCATAGCAGACTCAGCTACCCAAAGATCACAAAGGAATTTTCTCTGGMCCCATGAGTATTAGCTATAGAGCTTCTCACACGGTTTCCAAGCAGACCTTGCCACCTGGAGATGGCAACTTTCTGAGCCCCAAATTTTGTTCTAAACATTCTGGCTTTGGCACTCGTTTCTGTTCTCTGAGACAGAGCTTAGAAGACACTTCGGTTCCTGAAGGACTGGCTCAAAGCAGGCAACTTTCTGCTTCCAGGTCCATGGAGCAGATATTCTTGTTCATGTCACTGTCACYGCTATTCGCAGTTAGGAAAAAAGCTGCTTCATTGTTTCCAGTATTCAATTATTTTAGAATTTCCCACTCATAGGAAATCTTTTTTTAAATTAAAATTGGTTTCAACCCAAACTGGACCAAAATCAAAAAACACCAAACCCTTTTCTGTGACCTGGAAACATTGCTTTTCAGCCACCTCTAATGACTTTGCCATATGAAGGGGCACCCGCAGGTGCCACTGCAGAATCCTGCTTTGTATGCAAGTCTTTTAAGAGAAAAAAAAAGACATTCTCCACCCCTTAAAGAGAGCTTGGCCATACAAGAGAGCAGAGGYGACCCATCCAGCCCTTACATCTTACCTTTCGAGCCCTATGTTCTCCTGTTCCAGCCAAGCAGGCCATCACAAAAGCACCAGTTATTARGATGTGATGGAAGACACAGCCAAAGGAAGTCACCTGCTGGCCACATCACCACATGATGACTGTGAATTAATATCCCAGGCAGGYRGTGGGCAGCAAGGGTTGAACCAGCRCTCCCTGCATCCTGAGGCACCAGTCTTCATTGCCTTGAACTGGAAGTGCTAGTTTGCTTGAGCAGAAGATCCAGGAAAATATTGAGCATCAYRTTCTGTCTCCTCTCTGTTGATTCCYGCACTCACRTATCCTGGCAGGCTTCCCTGGGACACTCACCTCTGGCAGATGGAGCCTGCGGTGCCTGGAGCAGTTAAGGGCTGCTTGTAAGCGCCCAATGATTCAGATATCCACTATAGACTACACAAGCAGGCATTAACAATACATCTTTAAAAATATGTGATTAAATAATCAGCATCCAGGATATTGTCCTGGAAAAACCTTTCAATTGGTGCAGCACCTTCTACAAGATGCCTCCCCAACCAACATCAGCTGTAATTCTGATCTAGCCAGATAAGCCCTTGGGAAGGCAAAGGCTCTTAYACGGCTGCTGGCAGCCAGGTAGGTATTATAATCATCATCCTCAGCTGAGGAATGGAGAAATCCCTGATGGGAATAGCGGCCACAGCTTTCGGAGCTGATTGCCCACAGCCTGGTGCCTGTATTTACTTTTAAGCATTTCTAGCTCTCAATTTTGCAGGAAAGTTATATGACCWGGATGTAACCAGGCCAGGTTTTCCTGGCCAGCAGCAGAATGCCCTTCTTAGGGCTGGGATTGCTGTTGGAGGGTAATCAGCAGGCTGTCGCAAGGTCTGCGGCTCGCGCTGCTCGAGCTCTTTCAGTTCTCGTGGCTGGGCTGTGCCGGCGTTACGTGGAAGCAATGTGCCTTGGAGACTCGTACGAGGGATCAAGCGCAGCAGCGGGCGTGAGGGCAGGAGGTGCAATAACACGCCTTGGTGCTGCACTGGTGGCACGCGGCCAAGGACTCCAGGGCCTGCGACTTGCCCCTACCCGTGGTGAAYGATCTCCCTCCTGGGCGCTATTCCCCGGGAAAAGCTCTCCTTTTTGACAGGATAAAGGGAGGGCAATTTGCAATATTTTCTTTAGGCACCACGTTTGAACCTATAGGAAACAAGCTGTCCGCTACATCCCAGAAYGGCTCCAGCCTTGGATTTGATCTTAATGGGTCTTATTTCACTTTGCTCATCAACATGCATCACTTTTTAATTTCTCATGCACATAATGAAACTACGCGCTCGGCTGCAGGAGGCCGCTCTGAGGCGGAATCCGCGCGGCTAGCCGTGCCCTCGGGGGCCGGCGCGCCCGCGTTTGCAGTCCCAAGCGGAGCCAGCTGCCTGCGGTGCTGCGCGGTAACTCTCCCCGTCGCTCACACGGCCCAGGAGTTCATCTCTGCTGCTGTCCCTCAGCCGCTGCGAGAGGGCCCCCGGGCGTCCCGCAGGCTGGCAGCGAGCGCGGGGTCGTGCCCGGGGCGGCTGAACGCGCCCGTCGTGCGGGAGCCGCGAGGCCTCCGTGCCGCTGCTGCGGCGGGCCCGGCGGGACGGGGCAAGCAGCGAGCAGAAGATGCCTTTGTGTCTCACGCTGTTCCCAGCGGAGACGGGACCCCGTATTTTGCCCCGTGGCCATCAGCAATGTGGTGGGCAGTGAAGAGGGGACACGCAGGGATTCGGCTCTGCGCTACCTGGMGGTTGCACCGTTTCCAAACAGTTTTCGGACGGCTCTAGCTCCTTTCCTGGTGAACAGGGCGGCSAGTTCCTGCGTTATCCGTATGGCACTGCTGCTAAGGAAAGGCACGTGCTCTTTCCAGGGAGGTGTATACTTTAATTTATAATAGCGAGAAGCATTTACCTCATGTTTATGGTAAGAAAAATCAAGCTAGCGGCACTCCCTCCTCGTCTTTCTCTTTGCAAGGCACAATGTGACTGTCAAAAAAGAAATTACAAATTGAAGCTACGTCTTTACGAAAGACCGGCTGGGGTATTTTTATGCCTGAAGTGCAGAGATGCTGTGGAGGATGATGAGGTTACAGGTGACTCATTTTAATAGACAAAATGAAATGCAAATTTTTTTTTTTTTAATTTGAGCAGATTCAGTATTCGGAGCCCTAATTTGTGCTTGCCGGCCTCGCGGCGCACACTCTCCACGTGCTGGTAACCGACACCTTGCCGCGTTTCACAGGCGATCACGGCAGCCGGGCTCAAACCCGTTTGCTTCTGCCGGAGTGTTGGCAATAACGTTGCCGGGCTTTCGGAAACCTCCGGGAACCCGCCTGAGCCGCCTCTCGCCGGGGCGCTCGGCAGCCGAGGTGCCTCCAGCTGCGCCCGCCCCCCCCGAGCCCCGCGGCGGCCGCGCGCCGGGCGAGCGCGGGCTGCTCTCCTCCAGCGGTGTCGCTCAGATAGACGCTTCCCTTTTCGATCCAAGGGATACGCCAGAGCCGCTGCCAGCACSGCGTCCCGGTGGGATCAGCTTGCTTCCCGCCAGGAGCATTAATTTCTCGTGATTCACATCTATAAAGTAGCTTTGGAAGGAAAARGCGCTTTTCAGCGTCAGACCTTCASGCCCTTCAAGATGCCACGGTTTTTCCAGACTTTCCAAAGGAAGCCACGGCCGAGAGAGACGTTCCTTCTCTTCTTGCAGCTCTCTGGAGCGACCTTTTCCGATCAGCCGGCTCGCGAGACAGCGGTGGGAGAGCTGCGCCGCCGGCGCGGGAGCGGAGGTGCTTCCTCCAGGAGCCCCCGTGGGTGAACCGGAGGCAGCGTTGCGGCGGGCCCCGGGGAGGCTCCGGGTCCCGGGGCGGGGGGCAGGATTTGCTTTTCTCTCTCTGTGCTCGGCACCCGCGGAGACCCTGYGAGGGCAGGAGGAGGGGGCCCGTGGCTGGGTCCGAGCGGACACACGCAGACGGGATTTCAAGGGCACGTCTGTGCCGGCGAGAGCAACGGCCCGTCCCACCACAGAGTGACGTGCTGCCCTTCTCGGCTCGGGGAAGCRCAAAGCGGAAAGGCAAAACCCCTCAGGCGTGCCCGGCCCGCCTCTCRCCGGGGCACCTACGCCAAGCCAGGGTGCGGGGAAGAGCACGTCCACCCCGCGCAAAGCCACGCACGGCCAGCGCTGGCGCCTCCAGCGCCGCCTCCCTGCCCTCTCCTACGAACCGTCCCCGCAGGAGCTGGGGGCACCTGCGGGACAGCCCTGTGGGCATCCCCGTCCCGGGGCTCTGGTGGCGCCYGGGCTCGGGCCAGCTTAGCTCTGGCAGGAGCTCCACGCTGCAGGGCCTCCAGGTCCCGGTGGTGTCTCCCTCGGGGCCCTGCCAGGCTCAGCCCCAGGACCTCAGCAAGGAGGGGGACCAGGACCTCTCAGCAGTCGCAGCAGCGCTCAGGGCACCATTAACCCTGGGGACACAATCCRGAGTCAGTCAGCACATCCCCATCCCCAAGGGACCCCCGAGTGACACTGGGCTCCCAGCAGCTGTGGGGATGCTCTCAGGGCTCCCAGCACCCCCAGTCTCCCCAGCAGACTGCCTGGTTGGCACCCACCCTTCACAGCCAGCACTTAGAGCACCAGCTAGGACAGAGGGTGGGCATGTGGGACAGGCACAGGAGCTCGTGGCAGYGAAGTATGGGCTGAATTTGACCCTCCTGCCGACGTTGAGCTCATTGAAGGCCCTGTGGGAGTGACGGTCCTGCAGGAAGGTGCTCCTCTTCTTGGAAGAGCAGGAAAGATTCTAGTTAGGGTGGCCCAAATGACTGAGGGAGCTCACGGCCCAGCTGCACGGGCTCTGCTGGGATGCAACACGCTCCTTGTTGGCCCATCCTGAGTTGGGTCCCTGTGAAAATCACCTTTCTGCTGCCATCACTTCTCCCCACCAACCACGGGCTGCCTGCTGGGCTCTGTGGAGYGCTGGGGCTCACTCCTTGCTCCCCACATCTGCAGTCCATCAGGCAGCCTCCCCCAGGCTGTCCACAGCCCCACCACTCTCCTTCCCAGAGCAAGGCAGAGCTATGCACGGCTGCCTCATCGCTGTGCTCACCAATTCGTCCTTGAACACCCACCCTGCCCTGCCCAGAGCCAGTCTGGGCGGTTGCACCACTCTGGCGAGACAAACAAAACAAACATCTCAAAGGAGTGTGTTTGGAAAATACCGGGTTTTATTAGATAGGTTGATGTTCAAGCCGACAATTTTATCCAAACGCACATTAACATGGGCTTCTACTTGGGCGTATGTCACGGCTATGTCATTCCTTGGAAGGTGTCTGTCTGGAATGCTCTTACACAAGAAGCTCACAGCTCTGGTGTCAGGTTGGGATTTCTTAGCAAAATAAAAATACTCCCCATTCCCGCCCACCCCAATGCATTTCCTGCAGCTCTTCTCTTTCTCACTCATATCCCAGAGCTCTCCTATTAAAGCTCAGAGACTGTTGGGCTGGTCCGAGGCTATGCCACATGGGGTGGGTAAGGACCTACTGTCTTTTTTGGACTAACAGTCACTTGCGATGGCTGCCCTGGATGTGTGCTAAGATGCATTGGAAAGAAAGCATCCAAGTGCTGACATCTTCCTGAGCAACCAGGAGAGCTGGCCAGCTCTGACTTGAGTCAGCATGCTTCACAGGTAGCAAAGAAAGGGCATCCAGCCTGTCCCCCTGCTTCTGATCGCCATTGCCATCGCTTTTGCATGGAGGGGGTCAGGTGAGTGAGGGTTCGAGCGGGGTTGCAAGCAGGGCATCACGTTGGAAAGAGAATCCTAACATACGTTACATRAGAAAAAGCTTCTGACCATCACATAAAAGCCCCATCGAGGACTCTTCCATTAGTGCTTTGCTTTTGACTGTTGCACAAGGTCCTCATAAGATGAAGAGAAGGAAAAACAGAGCTGGGTGTAGATCGGAGGGAAGACAGTGAGTGCTGAAGAAAAGATAACGGAAAAGGAGAAAAGAAAGGTGACAGGGAGACAGATGGGAGCRACCTGAGAGCAGGGCGATAATGCCTTCACGTTTAAGGCCCAAATGGAGAGTTAGACCCCATCATGGGGATGGGGGGAACTTCCACTGAATGCCCCCAGATGGAGCCCATTGGCTTTGGGGGGAGGGGACAAGATTGTAAAACTGAGATGGAAAAATAAGGCACTTAGGAGTAGAAAAGTTTGATRGGCTTTGCTGTGACAATGACACACAGTGTGATGGCAGGAACAGTGACAAATATTAGCACATTTCTGTCAGTGTTTCTATTCCATTAGCTCTTAAGAAAACCATGCAAACTAGCTCGACGAAGGACAAGGAGAGGCAAGAAAGAGTGGGTGAGACAGACAGGCAGGGATGAGGAGGAGAGGGATAATATGTAAAAGAAACAAGAAAGAGTAAGAGTGAAAGAAGGTGGAAGCTCTGGGTAAGTCTGAGACCTCTGCACTGACTCACGAGTGCATCACCTCTCTCTGCGCTATCCTGGCTGCTGCTTTCTCTGACATCTCTTCCTACCTTCTCTAGTTTCCTCCAGTCCTCTCTGCACTGTGTGCAAAATCCCTCTGCACAAAACCTGCCCCTTCCCAGTATTTGAACACAGATTTGTGTCTTCTCTTCATTAGTCCAAATGCACAGTCCTACCTCAAAGCAGAGGCAAAGAGCATCCGAAGTCCCTGGGGCAGCATCCCCCTAAACTCACCTGAGCTGCTTGGGGAGAATCTTTCTTCACAGCACCCAGCCTCAGYGCTGGGGACACGTGGACCCCACAGTCAGTGTGTGGCATCAACCTTTGGCCTTAGCCTACATCCTGTTGGGCACATGGAGGCAGAGCTGCTGCCCTTCAACCCTTTCCATCTTGACAGAGCCTTGCATTTCCAGCTTTCTCTTTCACTCTTCTGTTTCCTTTGCCTTTTTCTCGCCTCACCCAGCACCTCCATGTCTTCTCGTTCCTTTCAAAGTAAGTTCAGTTTACTTTGAGCTAGGTGATGAGGCCACCCACAATCCGTTTGCTTTCGCTGCGAGGTTTCAAGGTTGGCTGTCCATGGGGAACCTGACCCTGGTCTGCTGCTTTTGAAGCAATAGTCATTCGCCTGCAACTCACAGGACTGAGCACTGATGTGCAGAGATGAGTCAACAGCTTCACAGCTAAAAATGGGTGAAGTACAGAGAACAATCCACAGAAATTTTCCAATAATATCTTAAGAAGAACAGGTTAGTGGAGGGGAAAAAATGATTTGGCTAGTAAAATGGCATTCCCTTCTCCCTTCAAACAGCAAAAAACCACAGGGATTTGACTTGGAGAAAGCATGCAACACTGACTTAAACAAGGTCAAACTGCCAAACAATTAACCCTCTGAACCCTACTGATACTCAGGCTTGACTTCCAGCATGGGATTTTTGAGGTTAATGGCACTTGCGGACACTAAACCCCCCATCTCTGTGCCAGCCCAGAGAGGGGGGACCTGCTCATAGCTCTTTGCAGGACTTTGTGACTTAGGGTGCTTCCCTTGCTCCTCCAGCAGAACTCAGCCAGTTCYGATGGCTTGCTTCCAGCCCACTTCTTGTTCTGACATGGACTTGCAAATCCCACTGCAGCTATCTGTCTGGAGCTACAAACGCCCCTGCAAACGGCCAGCTGGGAGACTGAATCCCTTCATAATGCAGGAGAAGGCTAACACCTAGGTGAAGGCTGCAGAGCTAAGCTCAGCTATTACGTGAAAGGAGAACTCCACGGGGTGACCTAAAAGTCTTTGAAAGGAAAACAAGATCAATATTTGCAGAGATCTGTAGGACTTTTTGCCTGAAAACAACAACTGTGGCCTGGCCTCTCCTACCCTGGCCAGTGTTCTGCCCTCCGGGGCTGCCAGTGGTTCCTAGGTTACTGTGTCACTACTCTCCTCTGTGCCTTCATGCTGTGCCCACTTTCTTGCTCCCTACTGGCTTAGTGCATGCAGAGGTTGAAATTCTTGTTCACACATGTGAATCTTGGCACCAGTGAAAAAGCAGCTACAGTTCTAGCTCACCACGCATTGCTCATCCTTACAGCTTAAACATTGCCTTCTATTTCAAAGAACAAAGATAAATTTCAGGAATTCACAGCTTTTATTCTCTTTCTTATGCCCACCCAACTTCCCTTGCCATTGATGTCAATGACTCAAAGTCCTCATTGTACAGTAGCCTTTGCCAGTGTGGCTCTCAAAGGGTTAATAAACCATGGCTTCTTGGACAGATAAGACATAAGCTCATTCACCAGTAGGAACACATGAATGGTTATATTACAGAACACATTATGGTTTCCTGTAGCGATTCCTTGGGGTTTCGCCACAGCCGGTAATGTCGCAGGAGAGAATGCTGGGCTTCTTCCCCAAGCCAATGCTTCCCAAGAGATCAGGAAGCTCACGAGTGATGGCCTTTTCGATCTTATCTAGGAAACATCCTCCCATGTAGGAACACTGCTGAGACAGCAGCTTAAAATTAGTGATGGGATTGATGTCGAAGAAGTCCTTGTAAGCCTCACGGTTGGGGAGGTCAAATTTGCTGACATTGGTCTTTGCCAGAATGGTCTTAAAGATAAAGAACTTGTCAGGATCTTCCACAATGTCTCTGAATACCAATTCTCCATCGCTAAAGAAGGTCATTTTGTCCTTGTAGGTTTGTAGATAGCGATCGACCAAAAGGGCGTGGATGCGCACCCGGATGGCGTGTTGGCGTATGAAGGCAATCTTATTCTCCATCCTGTTCTCAATCACCTGGTTGAGATCTTCCAGGAGTGATATCTCTTCTTTAAGGAACAGGTCCTGATGGGTGTCTGGCTGATACTCATGGGGCCAGAAGGAACTAACATACACCCTGGGTGGCTCTGTGACATTGATCAGAGGAGCCAAGCTCCAGAACAAGGCACCGTAGACTCTCATCAGCTCCTGGGTAGCCAGGCTGTCGGCTTTGTTCAAAATGATTCTGATTTGAGACTCACGGCCCTTCAGCTGGCGAAACAGCATCTCCAGCTCCAAGCCCACATCCAGCTTTGTAGGGTCAAAGACAACGAAGATAAGGTCAGCTCTGTCAATGAACCACTGGCACACATCATTGAATGGGTAACCTTGGGGAGAGGAGAGAGAGAAATCCAGCAGAAATGGCCAGCACTGGATGAATCTCTTCAGATTGAAGAATAGATAAACTTTGAGTCTGTTGTGTCTCACATCCTGTCTGACCCAGACCTATCTGGACCTCCCATACAGCACAGAATCTATTTCTCAAGTGCTGAAAATAGTTCAAAGCCTCTTGGCATGGAGATCCCTCCCTGTGTGGCTAGCGTACTGAGATTGCATGCTGATCTTGGGACCTTCATTCATGGTCTAACCCCAGCAAAGTCAGTGCAACTTTTGGCCTTACCTTCAAGGGAACCAAGGTTTCCCCCTTCATCAATGACAGAAGTTGTGGGCTGGAGAGGTCTCCATTGCTTGAAGGAGTAAATGCATTGCTATACTCAGGGAATGACAGGATTTTAGGGGAGAATTTAAGGCTTCCACCAATGGGCACCTCACTCCCACACTTGCTCCCAGAGGCTGCTTTTCTCTAGCAATGAGAGTGGAGGTCATTTCCAAGAGGTCCTCTCCTCCTCACTTGGAACTGATCTATCTCATAGACACTTCCAAACTTCCCTTTCTCCCTGCTGGTCACAGATGCCTGCTGCTCCTATGAGCAGATATCCATCATGTCACTGCTTTCCCCAGTGGGCAGTAAGTGAGTCAGCAAGCCCTGCAAATCTACCCTGGCACCCCATGTGTCGTGAAGATACTTTTCTGGGTCCTGCTGCGGCACAAGCCATTGGCAAAGCTTGTCTCCAAGAGCTACAAACAGGACACTGAATGATGGGCTGAGGCAGACAATCAACAGCCTGAGGATCACCTGGAAACATCTTGAAGAAACTCCTGTCTGTCACACCTCCAAATGACCGAAAGAGGTGGCTGTAGCTGATGATAATCAGGTATGTCCCCCAGGCACTGGCTGCTACTGTCATAGCCATGCACAGACAAACTTAACAATCCCCTCCAATGTAAGGACATACCCTTCTCGTAGCCTAGGGCTCTTCCTCACTGTACTTCAGTCATCTTTGYTATTTTGCATTGTTACAGCTTCTTGTCTTAGACGAACACAGCAAACCCCTACCTCGTTCTTGCTGCTTGCGGTTTTCAATGATGCCTGGCGTGTCCACAAAGGTGACTCGCTCCAGCAGTTTGTGAGGCACCTCTATCCCTATCAGCTTCTCCAAGAAGTTCTGCCCAAACTTTTCCAGGGGTGAGAAGGAGCGTGCGCTGTCAGCAGCCATCACGATGCCCTCAATAGTCTTCAGCTTTGGGCCGTGCATGAGGACAGTGAATTCAGAGGTGGTGGGTTCTGCCCCTGCCCAGCGACAAGATGAGCAAGAGTTGTAAAATCCATGCTGCTCACTGGAAATTGCAGCGACTCACCTGGAACTAGCTCGGGAACTCAGAAGCACCATTGCCTTGCCAAGAGATGCAGGAGGGAGGCCACGACATTCTTGCCAAGCCTCTTGAGAACATGTGAGCAGGGCTGTTTTCTGCAGGGACTAACCATTCTGGATGTGCCCTGACTGCCAAAGGTGCCCTAGAGAACTACCTCCCACTTAGCTCCCAGGAGCCCTCATTACTCCAGAACTGAGCAGGCTGCAGAAATCCGTCCTCAGCTGTGAGGTGAGACTCATGGGAGCAGAACGGAGAGAAGGGGRTATAGCTTTGCTCCTGGGAGGGTGAATTAATTGCTTCCATGTGAGCAGGAAGAAGACAGGGTGAGTTCCCCTTGCTAATGACTGCTGCTCTTGCAGCCTCGCAGGCTGCCTGCTGCACCGTGCCTATGCATTGGAGGCAGCGGGCTTTGCATTGCGGGACTGGGGGTGCTGCAGTGAGACGGGCTCTCCTCTTCCCCCGAGGAGATGGGCAGGCCCCAGGCCAGAGTGGAGATCTGCCCTGCCTTGCTCTCTRCTTGGCCCTGGAGCCGAGTGGCATGAACCCAGTGCTGGATCGCAAGCTCCCTGTCATAGCTGAGGTGGTCAGAGGGGAGTGAGGAGGAACCGCTGCTGTCACCCGCTGACCACGCGGCTGCGGAAACGCAAGCGCCAGTGTGGCCTTGGCAGAGCAACGCGGGAGCGGCGAGCGAGATACCTGTGTAGAGCTGGTAGGGGGTGTCGTCCAGTCCTAGGAGGTAGTTTATCATGGAGGATTTGCCAACGCTCCACGGTCCCAGGAATAGCACCATCGGCTTGGAAGTGATCTCCCCATCTGCAGAGAGGGGAAATAACAAGAGGAAGCGAACAAACAATAGCCGTCGCCGCCGCGCTTTTAACTCCCTGCTGTAATGAACATCCCATCTGAGAAACGCTGCAGCGCTGCTGCTTTCCAAGGGCTCGGCTAAACATCGCCCCTCGGGACGCTTTCCCGGGCCCAGCGCTGCTAGCCGTCCGCGGGCGCTGTGCCGAGCCAAGGCACGGCCCAGCGAAGCGCCGGAGACCTGCGCGCGCGCGCGGCTCGGCTCGCCGTGCTGCAGCAGAGCCGCTCGCCCGCCCAGGGCGCCCCGCAAGAGTCAGCTCGTAGCCAAGGCTGTGCAGGGGGCAGAGCTGCGGGCGGCAGCGGCAGCGGCTCGGGAGCGGGCGGGAGGGCTCCGACCCGGCTTTGCCGGGGTGCTCCCGGAGGTAATCACACCCCACTTGCTGCCCGCCAGCTGGGCAGCCTGCGTCGCTGCGGGCCCGGCTGCCTGGCCRTGCCTCCACGCGCCCCGGAGACCAGGGCCGCGGCAGCTCTGCCAGGCACGCCTGGCTGCAGCCCCGGACGGTGTCAGGACGAGAGCGTAGGGCAGGGCAGCTGCCCCTCAGCCGCTGTGCACTGGGGAAGACCCCCGTCTCCTCCCCAGCTCCCGCAGTGAGCTCGAACCTTGTCTGATGTTCTCTGAGGTTTGGCCATTCTTAGGCTATGGGAGGACTTTAAGGCCTTTTAAATTTTGTTCTGGCTTGGCTTTAGTTTGGCTGGCGTGAGTTTTGGGCTGGCTCCAGGGAGGGATTTTGCTTGAAGGCGGACACTGTAAAGCACTCCCTGGACATGCAAGGGACATGGCCATGCTGTGGTCCGGTCAACGCCTCATGCAAAAGGAGCTGGGGGGCAACCTCATGGCGCTGCACTTGGTAAGCGAGGCCTGAGCCTCGTGCTGGGCGCCTGTCTGCCGGCGCTGCGTTTCCACCAAACCCTGCCAGGGATCTGCGCCCCAGGTCATGGCTCCCAACCTCGTAAGCCAGCAGAAGGTCCCTGCTGATGAACAAGCTGAGAGTGAGGCACCAGCCCAGGCATCAGGAGAGCAAGCTCAGGCAATGGGGCAAACAACCCGGCTTTGAGTATGGGGCAACAGAGCAGGAGAATTAACTACTGGTCCCATCCCACAGTCTGAAAGTCCTGGAGTTTGCTAAAGGGTTCAAAGATGGCAGGTAAGGGCTGCCGTTGGGTCCATGAGGACTCTGTGGGGTCAGTCCTGATGCCACACACAGGGTCTGCCTGTAGCCCTGCACATAAATAACCACTACCCAAAGAAGCGATGTCTTTTCCCGGTCCTGGGGCCAACCAGCACAGAACAGCCACATGACTCCTTCAGCCCCGGGGACATTTTACATACAGCTGGCCAAGCAGCAGGAGCTCCTGGCCCATGCTTGCCCCCAAACTATGTCCAGGATGGTGGGAACCTGCTAGTCAGCTCGGGCCCCAATCAGGCCAGAAAAGGAGGTAATAACAGGACATATGGGTTCCCATTCGTGGGAACCTTCCCTGTCCCTGTTCCATGCACCACCACAGATGCAGCCAGACAGTCTGGGATGAACGTAGGCAGGAAACGGTCCAGGAGAGCCRTGTTCGTATATGCCAGAGACCAGAGTAAACTGTGATCACCCTGCCACAGTGTCTCCCCTGCGCAGCACATGGGGTGTCTGCTCTACACAGGGATGTGCCACGGCAGAGGAGCTGGACGCAGATGGGATCAGCAGTGAGAGCCCACAAATCAGGGTTCAATCCCTTGCCTTTCTGCCTTGCTGAGGGATGCAGTGCTGCAATGAGAGGCTTGTCTATGCACTACATCAGAGGTGCACCAGGAGAAGTACTGGCACCTCTGAAGACATCAGACACCTGCAGCTGCATGTCCTCCTGGGAGGCTCTCCATGAGGCAGGCCCATCCTACACTCAGGATGGGAGAAGGTCTGTCCCACTGCTGCAAGTGAGAGTTTTATGGAATGGAAGACTGGATGCCACCTGAGAAGCTGGGAGCACCCAGAGCTGAGCCTTTCCCCATGGCAAGGCAATGCTTTTGAGGGATCCTGCACTGCCTTTGGCATCCCTCCCTTCAGTCCCACTCCCAGCACAGAACTATTCTCCCTGTGATGGCCGAGAGACCGCACTGCGGCGGCTGCCGTATCACTGCTCCATGGCTACCGCCCACACATGAGCGAAGAAGCTTTCCAGCAAGCTGGGGATCCATTGCCGAGGAGGAGGGGCCTGTAAAGCCCATATGGCATTGTGCTCCAGCTCCCAAGGGTGCTGGAGAGCTCTGCATGGTGGCTCAGTACCAAACCCACCTGACCATAGGTGTAAGAGCTGGACAGAGCACGTTAGCATCCCTCTTCCCAGCTCTGCATGCCGCAAGGCCAGGCTGGGCACCACGTCTYCAGTGGTGGAGGGGCCAGGCTGTGGACAGTTCTCCGGCTGGACACCAAATGCAGGGTAGCCATGCAGCTAAATGCTTTTCTCCTCCAAAGCAGGGCAGCCACCTCCAGACTGGTGGGAATGGTCCTGACCCCTGCTCACTCCAAACACTGCCACGAACTGTGGGGCTGGCCAGCACTTGCCAAAATCAGCTCAAGGATAATGCAACAGGGTGGGAATAACCAAGAGATCAATCACATCAAACCATGCCTCTCCTTCCTTGAGGGCCCCTTCCCTGAGCTCAGTGACAACAGGGTTATGTCACTCCTGGAAGGACCAGGCCCATGCTGGCTTGCTGGAAGCGCCGCAGGGAGTAGCATCACGGGCTTCTCCAGGATCGTGCTTGCTGCTGGGCCTGGCTGGCAGTGCCCATGCCCGTGAGCGCTCCCTCTGCCTGGCTGGGCTGGGCACAGTCAGCACACTCTGCTGATTTTGTCTCCCCAAAAGCTTTGGGATCTGATTTCATGTTCTCATGTGGGACAAAAACAAATTTTGAAATCTTGGACTTTCGTTATTAATCATTCCTCCATGCCRCTGCATCACTACTGCTCTGTTCACTTGCCTGCTTTAATTGGGTTTCAGATTATTATTATTATCCCCTGTGATGTTGTGCCAGAGGTTTGAGGCGGGCCCCATGCACTCTTTCACAACATGTTCTTCTGCAGGTGTGGCTGTGTGAACACAGGCAGATCCCTGGGTCTCTGGTTCATGGATCAAGGGGATTTCTCAGGGTGCAGGATGCACTGTTTAGTGCAGTCCTGATGCCTGCCCTAATCCATRTGCCAGAGAGACAACACACCGTACYGTAGCGGGCAGCACGGCACGCAGCCCAGCTCTGCAGGGTAGCCCCTCTGCAGGGTCACTAACAGCTCAGCCAGTCCATCCCTTCCCCTGCTCTGGGTGCTGGCACCTCACGGACTATGTGGGATGTGCTAGGCACGGGATCCTTGCAGCTCTCCAGATAGCAGGCCAGCACAGTAGCTCTTGGGCTGCAGAGGATGTGAGGCCATGCACAGACCTGCCTTGCCACTCGAGAAGCCGAGCATGTCTCCCAGCTTGGAGGATGCTGACCTGCAGCCCTTTTCCCTTGCTATGTCCATTCAGCACCAGTTTGTGTCACCCTAATGGTCCTGTCCAGGGRAAAAGAGACTTCTTCCTTGACAGCTCCAGGGCAGGGATCCTGCCAACTTCGTCACTGTGGCTCTCTCCAGCCACCCTGTGGCTGCTTGCTCCCAGCCCAGCCTGGCTCACTTAAAGAGTCTGGTGTTCATTCCAGCTCAAGCCACGTCTATGGGAAAGCATATCCAGTGGTATCCGCAGAACCAGACTCACACTGGTGCATGATCAGGCCCTCCACGTGAGCAGGGGGTTTCCTCAGGCCTTGCAGCCTGTTGTGTTTCATCTGTGGTCTCGTGTAAAACAAAGCAGCTGCTTCTCTAACCAGATGGATTTCTGAGGTAAGGAACGTGCTGAGGTACCATGAAGCATCTGGCAGACAAGGCCAGGAAGATAACATCTCCCTCTGCAGAGGCTGCATTTGTCTTGTACTGTTCAGCTCTGGGGGTAGGAGCAATTTGGACAACCAAGTCGTGGCTTCTCCATGCTGCTACAGTTTGGATGCAGGATCTCTGCTCTTGGGAGGGTTATCAGCCTGACAACGAGGACAGAGAAGCGCTTCTCTCACTCAAGGAGGGATTTTTTCCTAAGGCAGTGGCTGCATGGGAGTTTGTACCGTGTTGTACGCAATGCTAGGCTGCCCTCAGGTGGGAACACTGCTGTTCCAGGGGCTGGGCTTAGTTTAGCGCCAGGCCATGTCTTCTCCTGCCTCACCCTCAAACCCAGAAGAAGTGCCTTGACATCAGCTCACCCTTGCTGGGGCAAAGATGACCCTGTTGTGTGGTCTGTCCCCAGGATGTATGGTAGAGTGGAGTACACAGGCAAAACCTCCCTCCTCTCCTGGCTTGGACTGAACCAGAGGCACAAAGGTCTTGCGCTGTCCCCAGGCCATGTGGGAGGGTTAGAAAGTCTGGGCAATCTCCCACCATCACACACCCAGCTAACCCATCCTTATACCCCAAACGCTGTCAGCGACTCTGCCTACTGCATGCCCTCATCAGCCGGAGCCCTCCGAGGGCTGGCCGGCTCACTTTTGAAAGCTTCCAGAGCCACACACCTATCTGCACAGTACCGGTGTGCCTGCAGACAGAGGGAAAAGCTGCACACGGATGTCACGGATACAGACTGTCTGTGCTTGCATCTGTGTCGTGCACCCGCTCCCTGTGCATGTACGCATATAGCATGCGTGTACATGTGTGTATGCAGCTAAGGCTGAAGATAATATAGCTATCTAACTAAGCTCTATTATAGCTGCAGTCCTTTCCAGTGCTGGCACACTGGCATGACTGGGAGCAAGGAGCCTGTTTCAGCAGGATCCTATTAGCATGGGCTGCAGGTTAGGGCACAATAGACAGAAGATGAGGTTCCCCTGTCATTTTGTTGCCTTATATTGCAGCAGGAACATTGTCCCCAAGCATAGCACTGGTCCCAGGGGAACGGCTGTGTATCTGCTGGCCCTGCCTGGTCTCTCTCTCCCATCCCCTGCTTCTCCAAGTTGGTTCTCACAGGGGGATCTTACAGCATACTCTGAGCATGACACCCAGGGAGAGGCAGCTCTGGCTCTGGAGAAGCCTGCAGCTGCCATACCAGGCTGGGCCATGTTACTGGGACAGCTGCTGCTGGGTCATTGGCTTAAACTGCAGCCGAGGGGGATAAAGGTTAGATATTTGGGAAAGTTTCTGCACGTAGGAGCCTGTAGAGCCGGAACAGATTGCCTCTGGGGGGTGGGCTCTCTGCTGTGCTCCTTGGATTCTTGCCTTGGTGTTAGAGATCCACTTACATTTGCACCCCAAAAGCCTTTCAACCATCACTAGAGGAACTTGCACAGCAGCCACTTGAGACAACCCATGAGGGAAAGATTTAAAGGCCTGGGCACGCTGGAGACTTCCAGAAAGATTCTCTGGCTTACCCTAAGGCACATAGACTCCTTCCTGCTCTATGGAGGGAAGGACGCAGTTGGGATGTAGAGCTGGGCAGAGTCAGTGCTGAGACAAGTGCAGTGATGCATACGCTGAACTCTGGAAAGTGCTGAGGACCCCAGGCTCTGGTCCGGGTAGGAGGGGGAATAAAGGGATCTAGTCAGTGACGAAGAAGTGGGGCTCTTTTGGGGCAGGTGAATAGGAAAGCTGGAGGCCAGTGAAGAGATTAGGCGGTGACTGGCAGCATGCAGGTAGCAGGCAGCAATACCAACCTGTGGCGGAGGAGCCCAGAGTGCGTCCGGGGTAAGCTGTTAGCAGCGGACACAGGGAGAGAGAAAAGGTACCATGAGTCAAAGAAGGAATGTGGCTGGCTAGGTCAGGCCCAGGCTGAAGAGGGAGATGAAGATTGGCCATGGCCTTCTGGTAGGCCATGGCCTTCTTGTAGGCAGAAAGAGCCAGCAGAGAGCCATAATGTCCAGCAGGAAAGAAGGAGTTACAGTTTGTGAGTAACAAGACCTGCAGCTACTGAGATAAGAATCAAAACCCAGTCTGCCCTGGACACTGGCAATGTAGCTTGTAGGAGCAGCCCAAATAGAGGYATCTCACACATTAGTGCTTGTCTAAGATTCCCTTCGCTCCCAAAGCTCTTGTCCCACTTAGCAGAGTTATCATCTTTCCCAGTCACATCCACCAAGCAAATAGAGCTGATATATAGGACAGCAACAAGCGTAGACAAGTGTCCTGACCGCCCCTCAATGGATGTGGTTACCTGTATCCATCTTTAAAGTGCCTGGCAGTAGGAGACCACTCTGGATATAAGCATGCTAGCTGGCATGTACACAATGATAGGGTCTCCAGCACGTACCACAGGTTGGCACGACTTCACAGCAAGTTCCTGAGCTGCGGACAGTGCCAACAGGGTGACCCCACAGTGACCAAGCACACAGGCAGACCCGACTGGAGAGGGTGCACACACACAYGCCTAAGCACACATGAGCATGATGGCAGAGCAGAGACATGCCTCAGCACAAGCTGAGCAAATGCAGCAGCTTTGTGGGCACAGGAGAGAGGGTGGCCTACAGAGGAAAGGAGATGGCACCTGCCAGGCTTAAACATACTGTAAGCAGAGGATTTCCAGGTGAATTTTCTGGGATGCACCTGAACAAGAAGCACCACGACAATTTAGAGTTGCAGGCAGGTTTACAATATGAGCACAGCCCACCTGGGGYAGATGACACTCATATGTGCTGGTGGTTTTGAGAGCTGCCATGCAGTAGAGGGGCATACTGGATTAAACTGGCCAGTGTTCATGGCAGGAAGGACCTCATTCAGCTCAAACTCTAGCTAAGGCCTACATGGCTGCAGCCCTGGAGTGGAGGCCACTGGGAAGGGAGATAAAATGGAGGGCTGCCATGTAATGGAGGGGCAAAGGTGCTAGTGATGGCACCCCTCTGTATTGACTTACACCTTCAAAGGTCATACATATTCCATGACACTCCTGCCCTGTGACTGCCCCAGCTGTCCCGCTCCTCTCTGGCCTGCTGAGCAGGCAGCTCTGCACTGTCCAGCCTCCCCTGCAGATGGAGGGGTCAGGGCAGGAGGAGAGGCTTGGGGCATCTCCCCAACGGGAGGGACCACCATTGTTTTAAACCTGCTCAGGTTGCAGGCAGGACAAGGGCTCATCCCACCACACCAAGGAAGCCAGTGAAAAGGCTTCCTCTACCCCACCGTGCTYGCATCAGGCTTGCAAAGTCAAGGGGGCTCTATGAACCAACCCTCTAACTAACCTGCAGGCTGCGCTGACTACCCTACTAATAAGGAGTTGAGAAAAGCCTTTTCTGTAGGTATTACAGACAAGCTGCTGAGTTTTGTCTCCATAGTCTGGTAGTATTTGCTAGGCCAGGGCTGGGGTTTAGAGGCTCTCATGGAGTTTGGTGGCAGGAGAAACAGCTCTGACAGGAGCAYAGCTGCTAAGTGCTGGGTTGGCTCAGGCAAGGACTGCAGGTAGTGCAGTGTCCACATATCTTTCCCCGGCTTGTAGGGTTTGTATGGCTTGCATCTTGGAAGCAGTGGCCATTGGCAAGTAGCTCTGTGATCATGTCTGTGCTGCCAGGACAGTGCTGGGCTGGGCTCGCTCAAGCCGGGAGTTGACCTGGGGGACTGTCAGCCTGAGAGGTGTGTTGTGCGGCTCTTTGTGGTGAAGTGGAATGGGCTATTAAGCATGGTTGTGAGGTAAGGCTGCTAGAAACAACAGAAGCTGCTGTCTGTGGTGAGTCCTCATCAGGAGATGAGATTGAGAGGGGCTCTGGACTGTAAAACACAAGGGTTGGAGGTCCCTTTCAGGGCCTGGGAGGGAAGAAGCCAGCAGGGGCCTGAGAACTTGTCAGGGTGCTCCCAAGAGGGAGCAGCTTTGTGGCTGCTTGGGCATAGGATGGCTGAAGTGCAGACTACAACACTGTGAACAAAGAAACAGGCTGCAGCTGTGCACCGTGGCTGGGACTATGTCCCCTGGAAGTGAATATCGGGGAGAGGGGAAAGGGCTTGGACCCCAAAATCTGCACTTGAAACTTCAAACTGTCTCCTAAACACAGTGATGCAATATGAGCTCACAGTAAATGCAGATGCTGGCATGGCCACCTTCACAGACAAAAGCAGCTTGAGGATGAAGATGGGCTGCTCCTGAACCTGTGAGCTCCAGAATGAAGATGGCTGGGACAGGTCATGGCTGGGCTGTTCTTGGTGCTTGGGTGTCTTTGCCCAAAAGGCTGTAGGGATGCACACCAGGGTATGGGGGTGACAGTGCTACAGCTCATGGCACTCATTTCCCAGGGCRCATGGTAGTGTAGTGCTAGGATATGAGGGAGGAGACAGGCCTAGCGTGGTGGGTGGGTGATGGAGCAGCTGTAGGGTGAGGCTTTGGGATGCTGGCTGCAGCATGATGTGATGCTGTGACAACTCCCACCCCTCCAGCTATCATCCCATACAGCAAGCGGACCATGGCCTTGAGCTGCCAGAAGCAGCACACAGCATGAGAGAGGCCAAGGCATCGCAAAGGCAGCAACACAGAGCTGGCYATGGGAGGCAGCTATGCAGGTCCCATGTTTTGTACAAGACCTGCTAATGCCAGCTCCAGAATCCCTACTGGTGAGTGGTGTCAACATCAAAGGTGCTCTGTATAAGAGGGGACAGGACCTGGGGTGGTGATAAGGACACTATAGCCCTATCCCTAGCCCATTCTTCTGGTCCTTGGGTCCCCCCGTGCTCCTTGCTGGGTCTAAGCTGATGATGAGACCCTGTGTGCAGATGGACYGGATGGGGATGGAGTTGTCTGAGCCCACTGACAGAACGTCAGAAGTSTGATGATGATCTAGGAGTTTGGTCTGCAATAGAGGGCACCTGTAAAATACCACTGAGGGCGTTCATTCTCTATGGAGTTGCATCCCATGGAGCCTCTGATAGGAACATGGGACTCATGCACTGAAGAAGGAGAGAGGGCCAGCTGCGAAGGGAAGGCCTGTGTGGTATGGAGGGTGAGCTGTGCCCTGCTGCGCCAGGAGCAGGGAGCGTTGCTCCAGGGTGTGTGAGGCCACAGCCCTGGGTACACTCGGGCAGGAAAGCAAAACCCTAGTATTAGGTGGGACCCTGGCATGGTGCCCTGCAAGCCTCCTCCAACAGGTGGCTGATGCAAGCATGCAGCCACTGGACACAGGCATCCTCTCCCTATCCTGCCAAGGTGCAGTTGTGGGGAATATCTGGTCCCCATGGTCCTTTTGACTCCAGTTCAGGGTGGTGCTCAAGTAGAAGCTTAACTCTGAGCAGGTGAGTTACCCCAGTAAACAGAAACCTTAGACTTTCGCTTGACCCACTTATGCTTGCGAGATGGGGCTGCCTATGTCATATGAGCCTCCTGAAGTTTGTATCTTGGGATCAGGGCTGCACTTACCTCTTCTGGGGGGATGYGAACATCACTGGAGCTCAAGCACAAGCCAATGACCATGACAAYAGAGGCCTGCTCACCTGATCAAATGTCTGTAACGGCCAAGGGGTGGAATGTCTGGGTCCTAGGACCAGTGAAAACTGCCACGCTTGAGCGATACTCTGCCCTAGTAGCTGTGTCCCATACTGAACAGGAAGGGTGCCAGTTCCAACCACCCCCAGGGAACTCATCCCCAGCCTTGAGAGATCCTAAGCCCTCTTGCCAAGTCTGCTTCACTGGGTCATAATCTGTACTTGGCATAGATACAGAGCACTGATGTTGAGCAGGTGGAGGACCTAGAGCTGGCAGGTTTCAATGCTCACCCTGCACAGATGGTCCTGACAGCAGGTGGGATAAGGCAGATGTAGGCATGCCTACTGCTTGGTGCATATGGGTGCTGGGCTCACTAGGGGGTGTTCTCCAAGCCCAGCAGGCTCCAGTCCTCTATGATGTTGCCTAAAAGCAGCCCAGTGACCTGATGGTGCTAGGGATTCCCAGTGCCCACAGCATTACCTGTGATCTCATGCTGCCTCAGCTCGTTGTATCTATAGGACTGCTCCAGAGGCTTGATGGAGGAGTGGTAGATCTTCCTCAGCCGCTGCAGTATTCCTGTAGGAACAAAAGTATGCAGACAAGTGAAAGGCAAATCCCCATAAACTTGGAGGAAGCCCTCCCAGGCCTCTGGACATTTTCTGCAGATCTTCAGGGTGACTCATCTGCAGACTGAGGGACTTCCAGCTCTGGGTTGAAACTTGGCCCAGCTAATCCCAGTCACAAATCTTGATGCCCCTCCCATGACTAATATTTCCTGCTAAGTACTGTCCCCAGCTGCTGCCAGTCATGCACTTGCCAGCAACTGAGTCCAGAAACATCTCTTAACGCTGCTTAGCACCCAGCATCCGTGATCCCAAAGGACCCTCCACCAAGGTATTTTGGGACTCCCTGCCACAGTCAGCATAGCCCCTATACCTGCTAGCTGAAAGAAAAGAGAAAAGAACTTTTCCCACAGGAGCTTGTATTATTTCCTTTCTAGTCCTGATTGTCAATGGGACTAGCAAAWTTTTTATATATATTTATATACATACACATATATATAAGCTATATTACAAATTGCCCCAAGTTTCTCTGAAGAGCGGGCAGCAGTGTGGTTGGCCTGGGCCAACCCATCACTTGCATCTTCCTGCCTCTCTGGCCTCTTTAAGTTATCTAAGGTATATTAACCCAGGAGAAGCATACAGACTGAAAAGGTAAAGGCTGTTCCTGAGGATGCTGCTAGACCTGTGAGAACAAAAACTAAAACAAAAGAAAAAAAGAAGGAATTTCCTTCCTAAGGAAGTGAAATCCCATCCATGTTGTGSAGCAGAGCAGGTTGCCAGCTCAGCTCTCACCTGGTTGTGCAGCAGCAAGAAGCCTGTCCAAAGAGACTGCCGGGATTAAGGGAGCAGGGTTTGCACAGCACACTGCCTCCCTGCTGCCCAGTCACACAGCCCCTGGCTCCCTCACCTGAGAAATCATCTGCAGGTTTGTCTTCATTCAGCTTAAGGGTGCTCTCCAAGTGTGACCGGTCTCGCTTGGTTGTCTCGCTGGCTTCTTCAACCTCTTCTGCAGGAAAAGGCAAGAGGACTCATTAGTGATGGATTGAAAGGGGAAAGGTCCGCACGGAAGCTCACACAAGCTACTGCCGGGGAGAAGGCGCTGGGGAGCATGCCCACCCCGAGCCTGGAGATGCGCCGAGTGCGTTGGCCCGCTGCTCAGTTTCTGTTTTGCAAACACTCCTCAAGGCTTCGCTGAGACTGCCAACGGCTGTGGCAGTCGGGCGAAGCGTCACGGGCAACTAACTGTTTGGCTCTGAGGAGGGGCCAGCAAGGGAATCACGCAGTGTCTCCCGAGGGAGTGCTGCTAGCGGGGAATGCGAAGGACGTGCCTGGAAGGGGTTCTCCGGATTCGGGCCRTTGCATAACGGGCGGCTGGAGCACGCGCTGCACCTGCTGCCGCTGAGGCCTCTGCCCTTCCTGGCGCTCCAAAGACCCCGGAGCCTCTCCAGTGCTTCTCCCTGGCAGCTGCCTGCGCTCCAGCTTCAGCTTCTCCATGGGAGCGTGGCTAAGCCTTGACTTTTGCCTCTCTCTGGTCTGCTTTTCCTGTCCATTYCCCCCAAATTACACATCAAGGTGGAGAGGTATGGTCATGCAAGGCCTGGGCTGATTCGCAGAAGATCAGCCAACCAAACCTTGCCTTTGCCAGCCTGGTCCATGGCCGGCTGCCTCACCCAGTCTCACGTCTGCAAATTCCTTTCCCTTCTCCCACCTCAGGTCTGCCTTCTGTCGGGCTGCGAGCCCTCTTGGGGTTGGGGTCTGCCTTGTGCGCTGGGGCCCTGCCTCTGCACAGTACAGCAGGAAAGTGGTCCTGGGGACCGCGCTGCTCTGTGCCAAAGCCCAGGAGCACAACGCGGCTGCCTCCACCTAGGATAGATACACTCATGTCCCGGAGACGTGGGGAGAGAGGAGTCCTTGCTCTGGGCACGCTAGTGGAGGTGTTACACACTAAGGGCCCGGTACACCTCCAAGTGCTTTTTGATAGCAGGAGGCAAATTGGGCCGTAGTCAGGTTTTTCAAGCAGGTCTGTGAACAGATGTCCCCAGCTTGCTGGGCTGTGTTGGGCTATGGGCCCCCTGGCCAAACGTGGCACCTTCCAGCTCTCGGAGGGGCCCAAGAGTCTCCTCTGAATTTTTCYCAAGTGTCGGGTGGAAGAAGACCTTTTTGACCTGCCAAGTAAAGCCGCAGAGACCGAGCTGGGTTTCCCTTTTGGCACAGACGTGAACTCACTGAGCTGAGACATTACAGAAGGAAGCAAAAAAGATTCAGCCGAGCCCAAAGGTTGCTGCCTGTCCCRCAGGCCAAATTCCACGGGCGTTTCTAGCAAAACCTGGGGGCTCGTCCTTCCTTAGCTAGCCTGCCTCTCCGTGACCGGATGCACCCTKCCCGCGGCCAGAACAGCGGTCCGAATTAGCTCTTTGGCTCCTTCCTTGTGAAGGCAAAGGCTGAGGGCCTGCGGGCAATGAGCAAGAAGCCCACCAGCCCAGACAGCATCTGGCCCGTGTGCCAAGACCACGGGGGGTTTTGTCCGGAGGAGCCTTAGGGAAGAGGCTACAGGTCCTTTAGCAGGTCTGTAGATGCTGGAAAGGGCCTGAGGGAAAGGGAGGAATTCTCATCCGTGTCCGCAGGAGATGGGAAGAGAAATGATGGGCTCAAAGCGCAGCGCGAGAAGCSTTGGCCGGCCTTGATGTCGCTGCGAATAGCACCTGCGTTGCAGGCCCACACGGGCTGCCRCCTGCGCCGTCGAGCCCGCGGGGCGGCCGGCCCGGCCGTGCAGCAGTTAGGGGCGGGCGCGGGAAGCACAAGCGTTAGGAGAGGGCCATGCACTAGGCGCAGTTTAATGGGCCAAGCTCAGCTCCGCCGGGTTGATAGTAGGTCACTGTGGCCGCCCTCGGCTTGCTATGCTATAGGCACACCGACAAGAAAAGTGTCCAACCTATCTGGCCGGGCTGGGGCTCGGCGGCGGCAGGAGGGGCGCTGCGGCCAGGCGGGCTCTCCGCTCCGTTCAGCGATGGCTCGGCTGCAGGTGGGTTTTCTCCTGCAGGCGGGTTTTCTCCTGCAGGTGGGTTTTCTCCTGCAGGTGGGTTTTTCACTGCTTTCGGGCTGTTGGGGCCGGCGTCCGGCTCCACGTCTCTGCAGGGCGGGTGGCGGCAGCTGGCAGCGCCGGCTGTGGCTTCTCCCTCGCTGGTGGCTGCGTCTTCACCATGGCCGTGCTCCTCTGCAGCTCTGGCCGCTTCCTTGTCACTTCCGTCAGCTCCTTCCTCGGGCTCCGCTGCACCAGCACCCTCCTCCTCGGACTCTCCCTCTTCCTCCGACTCTTCATCCTCCTTGGACTCTCCTTGTTCATCTCCCTCTTCCTCGGACTCTCCCTGCTCGTCGTCGTCTTCCTCGGAGCTCTCCTTGTCCCCTTCTTCTCCCCGCTCAGGAGCGGACACTGCTCCGGGCTCCTCTGTTTCCTTCTCCTTGGGCTGCTCCTCGGAGGCCCCTTCTCCGGGGCCAGTGCCTGCGTCGGACTCCCCAGCCCCGGCCGGAGGCCTGCTMCCCTCCTCTGCGCCGAAGCCATCTTGGTGCTGCTGCAGGCAGCGGTCGCCCGGCGTGGCCGGCTCCCCCTCCGCGGCCGAGCCTTGTGCCTCCTCCGCAGCGGTCTCCTCCGGCCGGCTGTTCCCCGGCCCCGCAGCCTTGCTCAGGCCACCGGCCGGCTCTTCCTCCCCGTGGCCGCCCTCCTCCTTGCCGCTGCCGGCCGGGGCGGAGGCGTTGGTGCCGCCGCCGGCGTCTCCGTCCTCCCCGGGGCTGGCGTGCTCTGGGCCAGAGCACGGGGCGTTCACGTCGGCGGCCGCCCGGGCGCCGCGCGGCCGCCCCGGGGCCGCCGCCTCGCTGCCGGCCACRCAGGGGAGCAGCACGGTCTTCTCCGGGGCGTCGGCGTCAGGGACCCCGTCCTTGTCCTCCGGGCTCGGCTCCCC
>NW_028186374.1:0-10398 GCF_003343005.1 Rhea americana | reverse complement strand
CCGGGGACGCACCGCGGCGGGCGCCCTGCCAGCCCCCGCCGGAGCGGAGAAGGACTCCCGGAGGGCTCAAACTGGGATATCCCTGCCGGCCTTTCGGTCCCGGGCTTCGTTTCCGGTGACCTTCAAGGTGTTACATAAAGTCGCCCTCCCCTTCCCACCTCCTTCGCCCTCCTTTTTCCCCTACATGGTCTCCGAGCACGCCACAGGGCGAATCGTGCTGATCCGCAGACGGCCGGCTGCTGGGCGCTGCGCGACGAGCTGGGCCGAAGGTTACGGGCTTAACACCCCCCGCACGTCCTCCGGCAGCTAAAAATACGGCCGGCAACTGCACCGCGCGAGCGGAGGAGCCGCTCGGCCGAGCGCGGGAAGCGAAGCGCCAGCCCCCGCGGCCGCCGGCGCCCGCTCGCTCGGCCCCGGCAGCGGCCCGGCAGCCAAGGGGGCCGTCGGCACCGGGGGCCCGTCCCACGGTCGCTCGCGGCCCCGGCGGGGAGCGGGGACGGCCTCCAGCAGCTGCGGCGCGCGCGCCCGGTGTAAACCGACCCGGCGGCTGCCCGCGCTCGCGCCCGGCGACGCGCCAGGCGGCCGAGCAGCGTCAAGGCGGAGACCTTGCCCCRCTCACCGTTGGGACCCGGCCTCCGAGGCGGATCCCGGGAGTCTCGCGGCTCCCTGCACGAGGCTGGAGCGCTGCCCTGCCCTCCCAGCCGCCCCGCGGATGCCACCGGCCTTTCCCAAGCTGCAACAGCAACTTAGCGAACAGCTGAAGATCGAAGTCTCACGGCAGGGCTCTGTGTGCTACGGGATGTTAGTGCAGAGAACGCCTGCAGAAAGGATAGGGATGGCTCGCAGAGGCGAAGGGAGGCTGGCTGTTCTTGTCCGCCAGCTCAGGTACCAGCAGGGACCATGGCTCGGGCCTCTTGCTCACCACGAGTCTCAGTGGCCAGAAACTGGCCTGCAACTGGGCATCCTTGGACCTGCAGTTGCTGGGAAATTATTGCTTGCGTAGCTTGGGGCTTGGAGAAGGCAATGCTATACACGGGGGGGCGGGGGGCAAGGCTGTCCTGACTTCACTGACTCTAGGAGGCATCAGCTCCAAGCCTGGGATAAGTCACCCAGGCCCAAACTGCCAGAGCGACAAGGAAGCCGGCAGCTCCGGCGGGATGCCCAGGGACAGGGACACCCTGGGGCTTTGCTGGAAGGTGGCTGTGCAGTGCTGGGGACTGGCCAGGGCCGCCAAAAACAAGCAGGGTCTTGCCACAGTGCCCCACCAGCCTGGAAGGAGAAAGGCCGTAAAGCTGGAATGTGATTTCCGGCTAAAATACGACCCCCAAGAGCAGCCGGTGCCTCCTGCCTGCCTGCAGCAGCCTCAGCCCTGCTGAGCGCTGCTGGGATCAACTCGGTGCCATTCCCCACGTCTCCAACCCGCAACYGTCCTTGCAGCCAGCACACCAGCACCATGCCACGACCCTTTCCGGGGGCTGCCACGTGCGTGACCCTTCCCCACCGCGTGCCTGGGACGCTGCCCCCGCTCCATCCACGCAAAGGGCCGAAAGGAGCTGAAATGAGCCCGAGAGAGGAACTTCCCCCAAGAGCGGCGCCGGGGCAGGGGACGGCCGAGAGGGACAGATGGGCACAGGTGGCCCTGGCAAGGGTGCTCTCCCCCTCCTGCAGAAATAGGAGCCCCGAGCGTGGGGACAGCAATGCGCTGCGCAGCGAGGCYGGCCTTTCGCACTCTCTCTTCCCCTGAGTAAATCCAGGGCCCTTGCAGCGTGCAGGGAAAGTATTCCTGCCCGCAGTGGCTGGTTTAGACATCGACATTTTTTGCAGTTTGCTGCCACTGCCCCAGRTTGTGGGAGAATATGGAGAAGCAGGGGCAGGGGAGGCTGCAGAGCTGGGATGTCCGGAGGATCGGCCGCCTTGGGTCTCRCCAGCAAGGCACCCTGGGCCTGGCTCACGTTAGGACTGCAGGGCAATTTGTTGCCAACCAGTAAAACAAGACCAAAAAGCAGGAGCTGAAGTRACTGTTGATTTTGGCTGGATTTGGCAAATTGTCAGGACAAAGCAAACGGGGGCCAGAGAAACCTCAAAGAGGAGGAGGAAACGCTTTCCAGGCGGATCACAAACCCCATCCCGCAGTGCCTCTGGGGTGGAAGGCACCACGCGGCACCAGCCCTGCTGCAAGTGCGAATCTCCATAGCCCCTCGAGAGCAGGGGCCCTGGGCCGGCCCCTCCCCGCCGAGGTGATGCTCACCGCGTGCCCTGCTGGGATTCCCACGGGGGAACTTGGCATTTCCCCACGCAGCCCCTGYGTGGGTGCTCAGCGTAAGGGCTCCCTTCCTTGCTCACATTGTACCCAAGGGGGGGACCATAAAAGCCAAGATTAGCCCAGGCTTGGTCTCCATTCTGCTTTTTCAAGGGGTGGGAAACTCAAGCCCTTTCCAGGAACAGGTGCAAGGGATCATTTTAGGCAAAAATAACTTCTGCTGTGGGAATGGGCCATTGCAAATCAACCAGAGGCTGGTGAATCTACCCCAAAATAGCATCTCTACACTTTTGGTTGCACTACTGCAAAGGAGATGCACTACAGTTATGTTAGAAACACACCTAAGAAGTAGCGGTCGCCAGAGGAGCCGGCGTTTCCGCGCAGAGCCCCGGGGAGCAGCCCCTCGCAGCCCAGCTGCGGGCCACGGGCCGCCGTCCCAGCAACGCGGCGCTGCAGCTCCGGGGCTGCAGCCAGCTCTGAAATGGATATCGCCAGCGATTCATAAACCAGCCCCGTCGCCGCTCGGCCCCGCGCGTAGGTCCCGGAGGGAAGAGGCCCCTCGGTGCTGMAGAGCAACGAGCACCAGCCACATCCGTCCTTCTCCGCGCGAGCGACAACGAGAGGCACAACAAGACGTCCCATGGCGAGGGACACGGGCTCGTCTGGTGCTCAGGCTGAGAGCGAAGCCGAGGGAAGCYGGGCCAAGCCCTCAGCTGTCAGAGGAATATTTCTTGCCATCATTATTTTTTATCTRGGCTTGGTCAAAAGCGTTCTAGCCAAACGGGCTTGCCTGACTTAGAGGAAGGTTCTTCTGCAAAGAAAGGAAAAAGCAAGCAAGCATTTTTTCACCACGGCTTTTCTTTTCTTTTCTTTCTTTCTTTCTTTTTTTTTTTTAATTAGATCCAAAGGAAGTCCCCAAACCTGTCTTTCCCTTCCTTTTTGAAGAAAAACAAGGCTGAACTAAGCCCAAAGTCTGTGCTTTGTTCTCACAAAATCCTCTAAAACACCCAGGAAAATGGCTGGCCTCGAAGGAAGCGTTGGGCACTTGCCAGGATTTCCCATCGAGGTCACCGACGGGGCCGGCCCCTGTGCAGAGCCCCCTTTCCCGCCAGGCCCCCCAGTTTCGCGGCAGTGCCGCCCCCAGCCGCTCCGTGGGGAGCGCTCCCTGCCCGCCGGGCTCTCGCCCCCCGCCGGCTAGCGGCCCGCGGAGGAAAGGCGGGAGACGGGCACGAAAGGCCCAAGGCGCGACGAGCTCCGGGTCGGCTCCAACGGGTCAGTTCGTTGCCGGCCTCGGGGCTCAGGCTGGCTGCGGCCCTGACGTGAGTTTGCCAGGTCTCTGGTGCTCCAGGGCCAGCCCGGCGACGCTTGTCTCTGCCTCAGCCCAGCGCCTGAACTCGGCTGCTCTGGCCCTGGGCTGCYGGGCGGGTGTCCGCCAGGGAAGGTGTTTTATTGCACGGAGATGACAATGCTCCATGCTGTTGCCAGACTGCACTCTGGCTGTTGGAAAAAGTCAGTCCGGGAGGATTAGCCGCGTGCGCCTGACCTTTCTGCAACACGTCGCTGTTCCCAGCCCTGCGGCACCGCTGCTCAGGGCGCCCGAAGCCACGGGGCAGGAGGCCGGGCGAAGCACGCCGGGGATGGGGCGGCCGGCGCACGTGTGCAAGGTGCCTTTACTCCAAGCAATGCCGCTCCCCGTGTCGCGGGGCCGGGGCAACCCGCCGGCAGGGGCGGGCACAGGCCAAAAGCTACACGTCCCTCACCCGCAAGGCCCCGGCTGCACCTGTGCCACGGGGCAGGCGCTGACCCCGCRGCGGGGCGGCAAGCACGCAGAACGGGAGCTTGCACAGCGCAGAGATGGGCGCAGAGAAGGGCCGAGCACCCTTTCCCTGGGCGTAAAGTCCCCGCTGGCTGATACAGAGCGGAGCAAGGATCCCGCAGTGACCTTTCCACGCTGGCGAAGGGCCGTGCAGTAATTGCAGCGGGCATTGCGTTGCAGGGCGATACCCGCCCCCCCGGCACGCGGCCTCGCAGGCCGACGGCTCCATCTCCCCCGCAGAGCCAGGTTCCTGCCTGGCGGTGAGGCAGGAGCAGGCCAGAGCTCACTCGATCTTCGTACRTGGCCACTGGTATAAGCCACGACCCAACGGGGAAGGTGCCGGTGCTGTGTCCCGGGGCAGCCGATTCGTGCCCCTGCGAGCACTCAGCTTCCTGCAGAGCTGGTTGTAGTTGAGCTATACTGAAGAGCTTCCTACACCCCCAGGGCAGCCTTAGAGAAGAGAGACACCTCCTCAGAGACAGGCACCAGCGAGCCTAGCACAGGATGCCATCTGCTCCCCATCCGCTCCAGTCGTCCCATGCCTCAGTTTCCCCCTCTGGGCAATCACAGTTGCACCAGCACTGCCAGCTCTCCAGGCACCCGCAGCAGAGCCCATYGCGATGGGGCGAAGCTGAGGGGCCGGTGTGGCTGCTGAGTCCCGCGGAGGCAGCGCCTGGTGTTTTATTACCCATGTGTTTAGCATTACGGCTGCTCGACAGCTCGCGATGGCCAAGGCAGCGCTGAGGGCTCCAGGAGAGACGGGGAGCGCATCTCGAGCGCAGATTTGGAGGAGACCAGGCCAGCACCTTCATGGGCCAAGAAGTGTCCCAAAGTGGGACTTGGGAAGCCAAGAAGCCCTCTGCCACTRTCCCGGTGGCTTTAATGCTTCCAGGAGCACCAGCAGAAAGTGCATGGTGGGCTCATTTTTCAAAAGGAGATATAAATGTTTGTGAAAGTAGAGGCCAGGCAACCTGACTTTGCCTCTCCATGAATGATAGGGGTAGCAGACCCAGGGAGGAAGATAATCTAATCAGTGCAGATTGCAATGAGGATATAGGAAACAGATTTGTCAGACTGACTTGACCTCATTTTTGGAAGTTACAAGTTTAGCCAAAAAAATATTGACTGTTGATGTCTATAAATAGTCCGAYAGAAGTGCATGATATTTTAATTAAGAAAGCGAGTAAAGAAATCTCACCAGGATGCACACCAGGCTCAGCACTTTCTAAATATAGAGATGAAAATGGGGAATCATCTTTGTGGGGTGTTTTTTCGACTGCGCTCCCACAGGGTGCCTACCCTAACATTTCTATCAAAGACTTGGAAGAAAACCCAATCTCATGACCAATGGCTTGCAGATGACACAAAGATCAGGGAAATGGAAAATAGGAAAAAAAAGAGAACTCCCTGGCGAGGAAAGATCTGGATCCGCAAATGAGCAGACAGCAAGAAAACAACGTGCATTTCAGTACAGCCAGATGTCATGCTGTACGTTGAGGAACCAAGACCCTCCRGGCTTGAGAGATGAGGAGTCTTTCCTGGCAGACAGTGACTCCAACGGAGCCAGGAGAGCAGAAGGAAGGCTCTGGGAGCATGATCTTCAGGGCTGGTGTAAGGGTCATTGAGGCTGCTGCTGTGCAGGGAGGCATAGCTGGGACATTAGGCAGCAAGTACGATGGTGCAGCCCCAGGGGCTCAGCAGCGGTGCTAGGGTCCGTGGCYTGCAGTGTCTGTTGTGGTGTCTGAAAAACTAGAGAGGCTTCAGGGCAGAGATGGAAAAGGTGCTGGGGAATGCTGTKCCATGAGTGAGAGGGCTGAAGGATCCTCAAGGGTTCCTCTTCAAAGCCAAGGGATTGACTCCTGAGAGGTTATGATGAGCCTGTCCTCAGAGGCTCCACTGATGGGAGACTTCACCAGCCTGCTCCAGAGCTTTCCCAGTTTGCCCCAAGGGACATCCTCCCTAGGCTCAACTTTGATCTTCCCTGGTGGAATCACAGCCCTGGGCTCCCTGTCCTGCCTGGGGGGCACAACCCAATGTGAGAAATGCCAAGAGCTCTGCTGGGACYGCAAGGAGGAGAGGCTGGAAAGCTGAGTGCTCACTGGGCCAGCAGTGAGGCATGATGGGTGCTAGCCCTGGAACTGCATTTGACCCGTCCCCTGGGGAACCTGCCATGCTCCCAGAGGCATTGCCAGCTCTGGAGGAGCCTGCCAATGGCAATCAGGATGGAGCACTCGCCAAAAGGCATGCACAACCCAWCAACTTCTCCAGCAGTGCTGGGGTAGGGCCCCGCCACCTCCTTGCAGTGATTCCTSGTCACCCAGGCAGAGCAAGGAGAGCCCTGAGGACTCATCTGCCTAGATTTTAATGCCTGATGATCCTTTCTCACACAAGATTCTTAAATACTGGAAGACGTCTAGGCAGAGATGTTGCCCAGCAGAAGGTCCTGATGCGATTACCAGCAGTACCCAGCCCCAGCGCTCTCACCCATAACCACCACAAACAGCACAGGGGATCCRAATTCAGCTGTCAAGAAGGGACAAGACTATGTGGTTCCTCTCCCTGTGCAGATGTTGCTCCATCTGCCTTTCTTCAGGGTCCTACTCAGGCATCACTGTGCTGCTGCTGAGTGGGTAACACCCCCCAAGGCTGTGGGTAGCCCCTAAGGTTCCTTCTGCCAAACCAGGAGTTGGGTCCTCCAAGGACACAACCTGCTCTGGGCCTGACTTGTGGTCTCCAAGCAGAGGTATGGCACTGGGGCATGTCACACCCTACACATCTAAGGTTGGAGATCCAATCCCCGCACTTGTTTTGGGGACCTGGGTTGTCTTTCCCTGTTGTCTCCCTGGGCCTGTGATGCCTYCCCTGGCATCACTTGCTCAGGAAACTCAGAAGAATTAGGGATAGATGGAGCAAGGTGACCACAGCCATAATAAGACCACATTCCTCTTTGGAGACCCATACCAAACCCTTAAGTAAGGCACACAGCACCCGCAGCCCTCAACAACAGGCATTTCACGGCCCTGCATCAGAGGACACCTTTTCGGCTCTACCCTCCTCCCCCCCTCCCCAGCCTCTTTTCTGAGGCAGATTCCAAAAAGCACCAGAGACTTGTAGTTTTCCCAAAACTGCCATGCCTTCCCCCATAACATACACATATAACCCTATCCGCCCCCAAAACGCTGCTCACTGTMCCCCAGGTCCCATCTCCTACTGTCCACCTCTGCTAAGCCTCCTGACTGGGCAGCAAGATGGCAGGATGGCAGGACGGCAGGACAGCATCCCTTTCTCCACAGCTGGTGTGCACATGTGGGCCCAGAGCAAGCTGGGAGGCCCAGTGTAGCTGAGCCGCATGCCCAGCTGGCTCTGCAGACCTTCTGGGTTCGCTGGCACYGGAGCCCTTCTCGCAGTGCCAACGCCTGGGCCTGGCTTGGAGACTTCCCCAGCCCAGCAGCCTGGTCCCTCCACCAGCCTCTGGTGGTGCACGAGCTCGTAGGCTTCCTGGGAGCAGTGTGGGGCCTATCACTTACAAGGGAAATGTCCCCATGGGCTTAAAATAGCCTCATGGAGCCCTGCCAAGCCACCAGCCCAGGAGCTAGGCTTGCTGCCATTTATGCAGGGCCTGAAGAGTGGGCAATTTTGTGAGCGATTCAGTCACCCTTGGATGGGGATTTCTGCAGCCCAGGGAGCCCGTGCTCCTCATTGCAGGTGGCTGATATTGGCGTGAGGTGGGCAATGCCATCTCTGCTGGGTGCCCTGCGACTGGCACTGCTCACCACCAATGTACAGGGGCACGGAGATACAAGTGCAGCCTGCGGAGTGTTTCCCCAGACACTGCCCTCTGCAAAGCTCAGCCCACCTCTTCTCCAGCACTGCCCAACTCCTTCACGTGGTGCCATGGCAGGGACTGTTGGTCCCACTGCACTGGTGGGACATTTCCCAGCCAGCCCAGTATTGCTACGCACAGGGCCAAGAAGGCTCCCTGAAGCRCTGGGAAGAAAGGGTGTCACAAGACAGCCAGCATGCCTGATTGTCTGGGCTTGCTTTGCTCAGCCAACAACATGGGAGAGAGCTGGGGCACCCATGGGGACCGGCATTTCCACTAGGTGAGGTACCAGTCATGTAGCCAGCACCGGAAACCAAATCTACTGAAGGTTGTGGCACCCTGACCCTGTGCCTCACTGCAGCCATCAAGGCCACTGATGGGTGTAGAGGAACTGGGCAGCCCACTGCCCTCAGCGAGGCCCAAAGGGCAGAGGTGCCCTGAGGTTGCACTGAAGATAAAAGTGGAAGCTGAATCTGGATGGGAGTKCATGGGGACACAGAAGCCCTGCACCTCTGGAAAAACTCAACATCCTGGGGGGCATTTGCCTGGGATAGCCAGGAATGGGGGGAGGCCAGGACTGGCAAATCTGAAGCCCACACATGGGTGCAGTGTCCTGGACCCTGAGTCCATCCTAAGGTGACACATCCCAGGTCCTGAGGGGCATTTGCCTAGGATAGTCAGGGATAGGGGGGAAACCAGGACTAGCAAATCTGAAACCCACCCATGGGCCCTGAGRTGACAAATCCCAAGTGGTAGAGCCTAACCCAAGATGACATGTCTTGAGTGATGAAGCTCAACCTGAGATGATATAACTCAGGTGGTGGAACCCACTCTGAGGTGGCATGTCCTGGGTGATGGAGCCACCCAGGTTGAGGCAAGGCAAAGAGTCCCAGGGGCCGTGGAYGATGGCCCATACCAGTTCTCAGCAGGAGAGGTCTGTGCCAGGCTGGTAATGCCCTCTGCATTTACTGCCCRGGAAAGTGAGCACCCAAGGCTTTCCTGAACTCTCTGCTGCCCATGCCCCAGTTTGGAGGTAGCTGGTGCCCTGCAAAGCGGCGCGGCCCCCCACCAATGCAAGTCACCTGGATCTCTGCGGGCGACATCTCCCCAGGGTGAAGCTGTCAAGTGCAGCAGCTGTGAGCTGCCCCCCGCTGGCTTCTCCGCAGCCTTTTCATGGTGCCTGGCGCTGCCCTTGGCCCCGGCCCAGCGAAGGGGAAGGTGAGGGGTAAGGCGAATGCCTTTGCCCGGTGGCACAGAGGAGAGGCTGAGTGCTTTGGGCAATGGGAGCCTTCACTTGAGCAGGGATGTGTCCTGTCCCCTTGCAAACCCGGCTCGCTCCCGAGCAGGGATGAAGCAGCAGCAGGCATCTGCCCAGAGGGATCACCCCGTCAGTCACTGCTCAGGTGCTGTGGCCCTGTCTCGTGGCAGACAGTCGTGCTGGCTCTCACCCTTACCCCGCCGTGGGTGCTGGCCTTGGGCAGCTCCATGCTGGGGCTCCCCAGAGCTGCCTGTGCTGCTGGGCAGATGCCTGCAGCTCCGTGAGCCCGGCCACGTGGGCCACCGGCACATTGAATGAGCATGGATGCAGGACCCTTCCCAGCGCACAGGTTTAGGGAGCGGTGGCAGGGTCCCAGCGGCCCCAAACATCACCAAACACTCTAAGTGCTGCAGCTCTGGCCCCAGGAGCCCAAGGGCTCCCTTGCCCTAATGCTCCTGTGATCAAAGGATCTCCAAAAGCTGATCAGTTTGGTCTCCCTCCCGTGCCAGCCTCCTCTCCATGGCCAGCCCAGCCTCTGCCAGTGGTGTCCAGCACCAGAGCTACAGGGTGGCCAGATCGCCTGGGTCCCCAGAGAGCAATGGGACACAGCAGCGGGGAAGCTGTCTTAGCCCAGGATCCGCGGTGGTCCCAGCCTTCATCCGGGACCAAGGAGAACCCTGAGGACCTTGGAAGCACCTGGACTGCGACACGACCAGTCAAGGGGATGAGGTGGTCTGGCCGCAAGTGCCCCTGTCCATGAAGCTAGGGAAGGGGAAGGAAAGCCCCCACACACACACACCCCCAGTGCAGCCCCCTCCTTCCTGCGCGGACAGGCTGGAGCCAGGCGGGGAGGTGCAGCTGGTGCCTGCGCCGCGGTCGGTCATTTCCCCGCACGCCGCAGGAGCTGCCCCAAACCCGCCCCTCGCCGCCGCTGCTGGGGCGCCCGCCGCCTGCCAGCTGCGAGCCCCGATTCCCCGGCAGCCTCCGCTTCCCCTGGCCCCGTCTGGGAAGGGGGATCACACTTTAAACGTGAAAATAACCCTCGAAAAGGCTTGAGACGGCAGCAGCATTTTGTGTCACCGGAGAAGCCGGGTGCAGGGAGACGGGAACCACCCCGAAAGAGGTCGATTTTGCTAAAAATGAGCCGGTCGGCGGCCAAAAGGCGCCGCGGCGGCGCCCCTGGCCGAGCGACGCGTGCCCGCGAGCCCGGCTTCGGGCCGAGGGCGAGGCGGCCGCCAGCT